>NC_046659.1:29857749-29868300 GCF_010883055.1 Belonocnema kinseyi | reverse complement strand
CTTCAATCGCCTCTGCCTCTTTGAAAGAGCCAATAGTTGTCAATTGCAGCAAGGTTACAGGGTATATTTAGGGTTAACTAGGACTCAGAAACAACTATTATATGGTCAGAACATGTACGGAAAAAATATTTGAATTAGAAAAATGCGCGAACAGAGACTGGGCGTTGACATGGCAAATGCTTAAGGTATCCATTGATATATTAAGAGAAATATTTTGTAGAAAAATAATTGAAAAATAAGAAGCACACGAAGCACAGTTAAAAAATGATTGAGACAATGAACCATAATCAACACACCCGAAACTAAGTGATTAAAGATAAAATTAGAATATCGGTTATGAATACACGTAAGGAAGATACTAAAGGGATAATTAACAATTAAAATTATTTCTTAAAAAAAAGATCCTACTCCATCTTCACTCCATTTGGAATGATTGGCAGATAAATTAAAAAATTTAAAATAATTAACAATGTCCAAAACAGTGGCGTAGATCTTTAGACTAATTCTCAACAAAAATGGACATAATTTAGTAAATCGGTATCCGGAGACCTGTGAATATTAGCATTTTATAAGAACAATTAAAGTGTCTGAGGTACACAATGAAGCATAATATTGTAAAATTATTCTCAAAAAGACGAAAATCGAGATTTAAAGCTACTAGTTTAAACAAGAGATCAAGTTTACTACCTGAAGATACATGTGTAAGGTATCAACAACTTTAAAATATTGAAGGTATATTTACCAACGGACATCAAATAGCCAAAGAATAATAATATCCACCGCTGGGTGTGTAACTATTCCGTAGATAGCCTAATTGCGTTTTGTATATCCGCTTCCCTCTGTGCTTATAATACCGCACAGTGAATCGCCTAGATGTATCCAAGTGGCAGAGCCGCAGCAGTAACAGAGGCAGGTGAAACTATTGTAAATTAAGGGTTTGCTACCTGATCCTTGTCGGTAGGTCGATATCTTTACTGGGAATTAGCAAGGAGCTTTGATCTAGACCCGAGAAGGAGTCGCCAGCATTCGGAAATTTGCAGTTCAAGCAAATAAAATCAATTTTTCCTTTTTTCAGATAGTCAAATAATTTTTTTTTGACACTTCAACATCGAAGAAGGCTAATTGGCTAAACACATCGCACTTTATGCAGGAAACAGCGCCCGGTCATCCTCTGGAAATTGGCTTATTGCACTCGAGGCAAGCACCCATCGTTAGATATACGTACTAGCCGCACGAGACCTGTCAAACCTCGAAACTGAAAAACAGTCCTTTAATTACCAAGGACCGAAAAAGTAAACAAATGCAACATACATACAACACTCCGAACACAAATACAAACACTGAAATACAATACAAAGAACAAATTTGCCTAACAAACAAGTGGTGGCAAGAATAGAACAAGGCGAAGCGGTTATAACGTCAAGAACCGAATTGAATAATCACATAAATATAAATTTTTAAAAGAATTTAATTACAGGTACTTAAAATTTGTAAATATAAATAATTCTCCTTGCGAATTGAACTTTTTGACAGCACGTATCTACATTGTGACGTATTCTTCTTAGATATTCGATGTTATTGTAAATAATTAATTTTATCAATTTAATTTATTGTTTTAAATTACAAAAAGTTTGAACCAGATAAACGTTTTCTAGTATTTTTTCTTTAGTTTTTTTTAACTTTCCAATGGATATTGCATTTAGTGTAAATGTAAGTTAGGAGGAAAAAAGTGAAAAAAATTTCGCCGTTGTTTCAATTGAAGTCGATTGAGTACAATTGCGAAATGAAATCGTCAATAGACAATTCTGGTGAAACGCAATTAAATTCGAACATGGTGAAATGTACAGGTACTCAATTTCCTATTCAAACACTCGTGCGTGAATTGAGTCAAATGGCTGCAATTTTAGTGAAATGCAGATATGCAATAGAATTATTACACCGTTATAATGCATTAGATTGTTTGGCGAGTTTGTGAACCAGTATATGGAAGTCAATATTAACGACCTTCAATTTAAAATACATTTTTAAATAGTTTTTAATTAAAAATTATGTTAACATTTTAGAATTAGTTTGTTTCACCTGGAAATAGCAAAATTGTAGTTATTTCTTCACATTTAAATTAGCATCTAATTTTTCTTTGAAAATTTTCAGTTTTCTTAAAAAATAAACCTTTGGTATAATAATTATAGTTTTGACGTCTTTAGTCTTTTGTCTTGTGTTCTTGAGCCGAACATTTAAAGTGAGGGCGCAGTCCCATGGATGTAAATTAGTAGAATAGTTCAACAGTTTTTACTAAGTAGGTGGCTACAAAAGCTCCAGCAGCCTTCTCATTATTCTAAAGTGTTCCACTATTCTACCCCTCACAACAAAATGATATCCTTGGCATGTCCCTACGATATCTCGGCAGGATATGGGATATCCTGAAAAATGTCCCAAAAATCTCCCGGGATATCCTTGGCATATTCCATGGATATAGAGATTTCCACCCCGTACGATATGCACTCAATGTGCTGGTCGGGATATACACAATTTTGGCAATGGAATCCAATATTTCTGAAATGCATATTTATTAAAATATGTAGAGTACCTGCAAACACCAAGATTCACAAACATACGTTTGACAAAAAAACCACTTTGTACAAATCTAGACTATTCGGTTTATTTCAAAAGGCTATCTCAGTATAATTAGAAAAAAATTATTAACGCAAATAATTTTCATAACTAATAACAGCCTACTTACGATAAAAAGATCGCACTTTTCAACGCCAAAATCAGTTCTTATAATAGAAAAAATTGAACTAATATGCACCGCGTTGATTCGTATAATATAAATGACAATTGATTTATAATTTGGCACGCATATTCGAGAGATTGTTAGGTTTTGTTAATGTGTCACTTCTTACTACGCGACAGTTTTCGCACACTGATAGCCATGATGGAATTTACCCGAAAGTAACTTTAGATGGGAATTTACCATTATTGTATTTTATAATGTTTTACTTTGTGTAAAATCTCCGGAAAAATAGGTAATAGTGCTAAATCATTTCTTATTTTATTGACACGATTAGATATAAATATAATTGGCAGAAGATATACCTGAATTTCCAATAATATACTAAATTATAGAATTGGGATATCTTGAGAACATTCTTGTCATATAAAATTGGGACATTAATGATATATCCTGATGATATTCTGAGATGTCCTTGGGATATTCCAGGGATATCGAGATTTCCGCCCTGCACGATATTATTTGCAATATCCCTAGGATCTCCTGGGCTATTCCCAGGATATTCTTGGAGATGAATGGAATATCCCGCAAAATATCATGCTGTGAGGGACTAATCTACCCTCATGGGACTAAGCCCTGGTACATTATCGGAAATCTTTATATTTCTTGAACACTTGCATCTTCTTTAGTGCATTTTTAATCGGATAATTTTAAAGAACTCTTAAGCCCACTAAGTCCACGGTTTTCATATATCTAAGCTTTATATTTCTGCTAACATAGCTATGTAGAATGGTGATATTTCCACGGTACACACATTTTTTAGTTATAACCAAGTTGTTATCGGAGTATTTTACACCGAAAGAAGCAAATATTCTAAATTTCTGGTACCGACAAAGTGTTGAAGTGAAAATTTAGGAATATATTTTTTTACTTTTATGATATTTTAGATTAAGACTTCATTTACTTTTTATGTATCCACATTTTTTCAAGTGAAACCAATCAAAATCATTTCACAAGGCAGCCTTTATATTGTTTAGAATTGCAAATCGTAATTTCAACACTTCCAATTCATTTCAATTGAGCATTTTTTATAGGGCTCGTATCGTATTTTGTAATCTTGCAAAATACTTATTTGAATCGCTTGATTGTTAAAAATGTTTGCCAATCGAAATTTACTAGAAAACGTCAATCAAGGGCTTTAGAACCCTTCTTGCAGTTGACATAACGTGACTGCGATTGCGCGCTTCCGTTAGGCGCGAAATTTAAATACGTAGAGTATTGACTGACAATTATTAGCACAGCAAGTTGGTGTTATAAATTACAATTATAATTATTTTCTAACTAAGTGGGCTAATAACGTAAATGAATATCGGGTTATGATTGTTGTTGTACCATTTTTGCCACTTGTTGTGGTTCCTGGCCATAGTGGAAAAGCTTTGCATTTATATTTCCTTTTTGTAACGAGAGTTGAAAGAGAAACTCTCAAACTTTCACAATCTTTAGTTTTCACTTTTTCCTACCTATGTTCAATTAATCCAAGATATACAGATCACCAGTCCCTCTTACTCCATCATTTGGAATTTTTTCTAAAATCTGCCGTTTCGTGAATGTCGTCATATTGAATAAATAAATATTAATTTATCAATAAATGGAAATAAGGCCGAGAAGTAGACGGCAAGAAACTATAAGCTTCGTGTAGTTTTCAGTTTCTAAGAAAAATTGCAAGTTGTGTATTATGATAATCTAGTATCTATAAATGAAGAGATTCCTAAAACAATAATGTAGAGTTGAGCTGCTCGGCTGATGACGAGTTGCGGAAATGTCAGAGGAACACAGCGGGTGGTGGGTCTTCCCTCCATGTTACTACCTTCTCTGCTGGATAACATTGTTCGCTAATTCACAGTACTGCTTTGTAACTAGTTTTGCTTGTATGTGGCGTTCTAGTTTTTCCTTGGCGCTTCGCTATGAAAAAATAGAAATGATGGTAAGTGAGAAAGGTAAAGAATTGGTAGTTCTGGATGAATTAAAATTTAGATTTACAACTTTACTCAAAGGTGACATTCAGTACTGGGCATGTACAAATAAAGATTGCAATGCTTGTCTGAAACTTGATAGTTCGAAAAAAGTGGTTGAAATTAAAACTAAGCACAACCGTGAGGCAGACAGCTTAAAACGTCTCAATCGGCAAAAAATGAGTAATTTCGCGAAAAAAAAGCAGTAGAAGATGATTATTTAGATGTGAAACCTTCCAAAATTTGGAATGATGAAAATCCATGATAATGATATTGAAATGGTGAACACTGAAGACGTTGAGCGTTTTCGAAGAAACCTCTGTCTAGCTCGAAGAGGACTTCTGCCAAAATTGCTAAAAACAGCGATTCACATGTAGGATACTCTTGATTCTATACAAGTAGAAACTAATAAAGGAGAGAGCTTCTTACTTGTTAATTATAAAATAAATAAAGTTACGATGTTCTCTACAATTCTCAATTTAACGTTTTTATTTCGAATAGCAATAATTTTTGTCGATGGGGCGGTTTACAGCTGTCCAAAACAGTTTCACATTTGATTCAAGTTTTCAATCTGAATTTAAATCCATCCAGAACTAACAATGCTTTAGCTTTCTCACTTACCATGAACTCCTTTTTTTGTATCGAAAAGAGAAGGAAAAACTGGAATGATACACAAAAGCACCCCTTGACAAAACTAGTACTAAGTCAGTGCTGTCAAATAACGAAAAATTGCCACCAACCTCTCATGTTCAGATTTGATTTTTATGAATGACGACCCTTAAAGAGCATCTGCCGTTCGATGGCTAGCGTTGAGTTCCGGAGAAGGTAGTAAGCATGCAGGGGGAAAGCACCACTTGCTGTGTTCCCCTGACCTTTCCGCAACTCAAAATCAGCCGCTCCCTACAAATCTTTTGAGCTGTCTACTGATAATATTATTTGTCCATTTGGATTCAATCACAAGAGTACCGATTTACTTGTAAGCGTAACTTTCACATTTGGAAATTCCATTCCGTGAGTTTCTGTCCATTAACAAATTACATAATCTTTAGTTACGTTTCTCATATTAAAAGTTATTGCTGATAAATTTAGAATATATTTTTCCAAAAATGTTATCATTCCCAAAATTCTGTTTGCGTCATTTTTGCTTGCAGGAGTAGTAATTTCCAAAATTGCCATTTGCAAAATTTTCGACTACCTGAGTTCCATCTTGTCCTATTGGGTGACCCAGAAATTTTACATTGTTTCAATAAAATTAACATTTTTTCTTTTAAGTTTTACTTCCCATTTCCTAGCTCTTTCAAAAACTTCCAGTAAAATTTTATCATGTTCCTCTTTTGTTTTAGATCATACAATAATTTCGTTCGTGTATATTTCTACCCCGTTCGTATCTCCAAAAACTATCTTAAAAAATCTTTGGAACGCGCCCGGTGATACTTTTAACACAAACGTTAATTTGTTGAACCTGCAACGACCGTAAAGTACCTTGAACGTTGTTAATTGCGATGATTCTGAACTTAACAGAATTTGATGAAACCCTGACTTTGCATTTAATGTTGAAAATATATTAGCCTCTGCCATATTGGCAGTGATCTCCTCAAAAGTTGGAAGATTATCGGGATCGCGTTCAATTGCGCTGTTAAATGCTTAAGGGTCAATGCAAACTCTAACTTTATTACCTGGATTTTGTTTAATTAAGAAAGGACTGACAAATTCGTATGATTCATCTCCATTCCCTATTCTCTTAAATTCCGTTGTCAGCTTTATCATTAATCCGGTGCAGTGTCAGGCCTATAATTAGATTTAAGTTTGAAAATAAATGGTTCACCTTTTATTTCCTCTATTCCTTGGAATACATCCTCGTATTATATTGTCCATGTTGTACCCTCATCGTGCGAGAAGTTGTCAACCCTTCGTACAAGGTCTGTTTTTGTTGACGATGGTAAACCTAAAACTATCCAACCTGATTTTTCGAATTTTACTATGACTCCATCTAGAGCATACATTTTACCTTTTTGTTCTACTCTTACCACAAATTGACATGCTATCTTCAGGGGCGGTGACCGAAGGCCGACAACCCGAAGTTTTAAGTATATAACACAACTGAAGTTGACGCGTGCCACACTATATGGGGTGGGTAGTTGTAGATGAAATATTAGTGATCAGAAATGATTCAGATTTAGAGGACGTGTCATTCAGGGAGACAATCCCGTTGGGGAAGTCTTCCAGTCGACAGAGATTATACAGATGGACGCCGAAGCTCGGCGTAGTAGCCTTACCCCCATGTTCCTGAAGTAATGCGAAAGCGGGTTCCGGGAACATCGGTTGGCAGGAAAAGAGTTAGGTTTTAGTGGGTAGGTGCCTCTTGCGGTAAGTCCCACTCTCACCTTCGTTCCTTGTGGATATATTGGACTCGTAGTCCCAAGGTTCGAATGTGGCTGGTGCATGAGCATTTTTCCGTTTTACTCCTTTAACAAAAATAACAACAAAAAACTTCAGGGGCGAGCCTCCGCAATTCTTACTAATAGAATCTAAATTGGATTTCAATTCAGTAATTTCTATCGTACTGAGAGTAAATTCTAAACCACTATTTTTATTAGTCAAAATGTTAAAACTATCTTTGGTTTCGTTGGAATTGATATTGCCTAACATCTTTGTACGCCATACCCTGGCGAAGTGACCTGGTTTGGTACACGCCTTAAATGTTGATCTTCTGGCTGAAATCCTATTCATAGCGTGCCGCTCGAATCTGCACCTGTAGCATTATTCGTTCTATCCAGTTGCTTTTCTGTCTTTCCTTGAGCATTTTCTTTGCGCGTATGTTGATTTTTTCTCTCCTTAGCTGCTTGGCTGATATTCTTTTTCTCTGTATATTCTGCAGCTCGGCATATATCTTTTACAGTTTCTAAAGCTAGATTATTTTCCAGAAAAATTCGATTCCTTGTACTTTTGTTAAAAATTTCACAGACTATTTTATCTCTAATGAGATCGTTTTTTAAGTCTCTATAATCACAGGTTTCTGCTATCAAATCCAATCTCCCGATGCAACTTTTTGAGTTACCGCCTGTAGCATGTGACTTCTATTAAATGCAGTAGACAAAATAACACGATAATAAATTTTTATTGTTTAATAATCGTAAGTAACCACGAGAACAATAGAGTACATGCAGACCGCTCGCGACGTGGTTAGAGAGAAATTGAATTTTTATCGCAAACTGTAGTCAATCCAGACGTTTGAATTTTAGGTTAATGTCACTTTCAGATTGTCAACTTGATCCGTGTTTTTTGCAAATGATTTGCTAAAAAAGATTGACAGGCTGCTTAAAAATCTAGAAGCAGTTTAAGAACAGTGATTCATTAAATTGAAAATAATGCAGTTATAAAAACAACTTATAATGCATATTTTTATTTGCAGTAACAACAATATTTCTAGATAAAATAGAATTGGGGATACATGTTTCTTTAATCTGAACGTTCGAAACTTTCCAATACAAGAAAATATTTTTGTACTTAGGTACTTGAAACTTGTCACCCTTCCCCTTCTACGTTCATTCCCTAGGAAGCCACCATCTGGCTGTTTGTCTCAGAATCGCGATACGATCCTGAGCGATATCTTGGGCTTTTTATACTCAAACGATACAACACAAAACCAATACTCGAAACTCAGAAGACGATACTGATACGAGAGATAATATCATATAGAACGGTATCACTACGTGCGTTCATTTCTTGGTCTTTAATTTTTTGCCAATTTCTCATGCGAATAAATTTGAAAACCCACTCAAAATCTAAGTCCTTAAAAAAAATTCGAGACTCAAAACCTCAACAAAACTTGTTTAAATATATACAAATTAAGGAATTATTTTTTATCCAGAGGAGGAAATTCTCAAGAATAAGGTCATTGAAAAATAAAAACTAGTTTTTTTGTGAACCACCTTAATTCACATGCTGTGACAGATATTATAAAAAATTAATTACTGCCAATCAAAATATGTGGTGCAATTCCACATTCCGTTTTTACATTTTGATCCTAATGAGAAGGTATTGGTTTTAGTCAGTTCCACAAGAGCGTCAAAATCCAAAAAACCAAAAAAGGGTACATTAAAACAACCAATCCCGACGCAAACGCAACGTGTAGTTCGTCCACTCCTGCTCCTTCTATCCTAGAATGTAAGCAAGACCGAAACATTTAGGCAAGATACTTCGCACTTCACTCTTCCTTGGAGAGCGATCTCTTGCCGCAGATGACCTTACGCGACAGAAGCCACAGTTGGAGGTGAAGGTTTCACCTCTGGATACGTTTTTAGAGCTAGCAACCTTTGTAAAATTTTAGAAGGAACAGTGTTTACGGACCAGATGAAGTGATCACAGGCGAACAGTCTTTTGCATCTGACTCGCGATGGACTGAGTCTGATGCTGGCAAGCCGGGATTTTGTTGAATTGCATAAGAAATGGATCTTTCATGCCTCCAAGGCAGCCAATTATCAGAACCACAAGATGGACTTTGTAGGATGAATTATTTTATACTTTTTAGTTTATTTAAAACTGATTTTTTATTCTTTTAATGAAAAAAACGTGATTTAAAAAAAATGTTATTTAAATTATTTTCTAGTTTTTAATCTGGTATGCACGTAATGTAGCAATCAATATTAGTCATCTTGATTAAATAATCACATAAATTAAGCAACTTTTAGTTTTATTTCTTTTTCTTTTCACTTGATCACTTCTACGTACGTACGAGCGAGCATTTATAAGTATACTATATATACCTATATGTATAGTTGTTAACTTACACATTGTGTACTGCTGTGTGGAAGAGAAGTATAACGAATGAGATATAAAGGAATACAGAATAACTTCTATCGCCACTCCACTACTCTCCCTTCTATTCTTTTGTATGCCTGCATAAAGGTATGCGATGCGCATCTCTCTTTCTCTCTCTCGCTGTTACAGAAATGTGATCTTATTGTTGAATCTTACGCTTCTTAAAACTTTCATGTTTGATATTGCGTTATTTAACTTTTCGATAATTTTAATTTGCTTCACTTTCAAAACTACGGAACTACAGTATTATTGGAACCATTAAACTATAGGAACCATGTTATATTAAATTTCGATATTTCCAAATTCTGTGTTAATTTCCAAGTGTTTTTCAACCGTGGAACCATGGAACCACCGTATTTTGTTTATAATTATATATTTGACATATTCACATTTGATTAAAGTCTCTAACTGATCAACTATGGAACCAATCAGGGACGTACGTAAGGGGTGGTAAAGAGGTATTTAAAACACCACTAAGGTTTTAAAAACTATTATGCAAAATTGTATCATTATATGTTATTTTGGTAATTTTCTTATAAAAACATCTCTGCTTAAACATATTCGAAACTTTTTTTAAAATTATTCTATGATACATACACTGATGTTACATCACACCAAACACTTTCCACAATTGTTTTCAACTGGCGATCTTCTTAGAACGTTGAAATGATAAAATACACCCAACACCTCAAGCATTTGATTGAACTACATTATCCGCATCTTCCTCCTTATTTTCATATATAAACTCTGCTTTCATGAATAAGCAATGAAGCAAGTTACAACCATAGCGAAAACATGACATCCACATGTCCCAATTGTCTCAAAAGTTATTCACGACTAATGTATGATGAGAAATCCATCGACAAAATTCAAAGATACCTGAGGCCAGCGGGGTGACACGATTTTCGCTTTTGCATTGGAGGCGCGTGTCAGTTTTGTGAAGAGCGGCGAGTCGTGAAACATTGGCGCCACCGCTGCTATTCCCGG
>NC_046659.1:29850398-29857649 GCF_010883055.1 Belonocnema kinseyi | reverse complement strand
TTTTAGTTCACTTTGGGGTTGCTTTTATTAATAATCTGTTTTTTTAGTAACATGTTCCTTTATTTATTCCCATATATAGAGATTTTTTGGTGCAGCCCGATTTTTTATATGTACTCGCAATTTAAAATCCATAATAACCAATTTTTCAATAATAAGATTTAAAATTTTTTTTAAATAAACCTAAATAATTTATGAAATTATTCTATCTGACAGAAATACAAAAAATAAATAGATTACAATTGTTACAATCTGTTAATACAAATGCAAAGAATTTTTTCCTTTTCAGTTTCGATAGGAAAATTAATTGTTGTAATTGAGACAAATTTTTCGAATCAATTTTAATTTTTTTTTAATTGAATAATAATTTAAAATTCTATATCTTAAGTGTTTTAAAATTTCTCTATTCTGGACATTTTAATTTGAAATAATTTAATATGCACTCTTAATTTTTAAAAACTTAATTTTTAAACGCTTCGAATTTATGTATGACCACTTATTTTTACGATTGTTTGTATGTTATTAATTAATTAGTATTATTAATTTTAAAAATCTGTTTGTGAATATTCATAGGACATTAATTAGTTCAAATACTTTCAATGAATTACTTTTTATTTTAAGTTCTGTTAAGTTATACCACAAAAAAAAGGTCTTCCAGGTTCAGCTTCAAGGACAGATCCCTTCTGACTCGGATTTTTTTCGAAGGATCATAAATTTTCTCTCAGTTTCCCATCGCAAAAAACGGTAGATCTTGAAAGAGGCCGGGCGGTCTTAGGTCATGCTGCAACAGTCGATTGTAAAGACCCCTGCCCTATAGTTTGCATGTAATTGTGGAGTTTTTAAAAATGATTTTGGTTTTGTCGAAATGCAAAGTCAATTTTTGGCAAAATTGGGTAAAAATTCACTCTGCATTTCAAAAAAAAAAAATAATAATAATAATTTTAAAAAACTCCAGCATTACATGCAAACTGTAGGGCAGGGATCTTCACAATCCACAGGCCAGCTTGAGGGCTAAGTCGTAGGCTTTGGACCCACTCCGTCGGCTTGCGGGTTTGATTCCCGCCTCACACTCTGGAAAAGCCTCGGCGACCCATGCGGCAAACACTAGCCTAGCAAGGAAGTTGCTCATCTCCGGTGAGTCGTTGGAACGGTCTAATTACTTAAAGCTGTTGCTCTTAGTGATTTGGAACTCACCTTAAATTGTAGGTCCACCTCCCACTACTAAGTAAGTGCGTGGAGGGTGTGCAAAAGAATCGGGAGGAAGATGCAAGAAAAACGTAAGCTCTTAGGGGGCACATTAGAAGCTTCCATTCCATTCCAAAGAGTATTTTAGAATTTTTCGTGAACAACTTTAAGGTTATTTATCATTTTTTTATTGACGCATTACATTTCTTTTAGTCGTAAGACCGTATAACCTATACGTGCTGAGTATAATCTAGAACCTTCTAGAACATTAAGGCAAAGAGGGTAATATAATATTAAAAAATTCAAATTAGAAGAATATTTAAAGTCACTCGCATAGCATGAGTAAGAAAGGCATCCGAAGAAATAAAGCTTAATTTCTCATGGTACGCTGGATTCGTCTGCCTCTCGACATGATATTGTCAACATTTTCAAACCTTGGTATAAGACAGCGTGCATTTTTTTCCGTTTTTTAAGCACGTTCTTTAACTTTATTATATAGATTAAGGGTGCACTATCCGGGCACCTTCGATCCCTTATTAGAAAAAATAAGGTAAATCAAAATATTTATTAACAAAACTAGTTAATTTTTCAGTCATCTGTTAAAGCTATGGCGTAATAAAGTTTAAAGAAATAAAGGATGATTTATAGCTTTCTGTCTAAATAATTTTGAATAATTTAATTTATAAACATATTTTAAAATGCTAAACGTAAAAACGTTTTCTTCTATAAATACAATGATTTTCTACAAGTTTCCAGAAAAGGTTGCGAAAAACATTCTACATATATTTTATTATATTATCGAAGCTGTTCCGCGTTGATGTCGCGGTAGGGCTTGAGCTTTCCTCTCATGATTTTGACGGCAATGTTGGCGGTAGCATTGCTACTGACAGGGTGTCCCATGCCAAATAGGCCGTTAAAGAAGAGCAGAGGGACTAAGTAGAACACCAAAACCCATAAATGAAAAATGGAGAGCATATTAAAGATTTTGAAACGCTTGTCACTTCTCGAGGATCTTCGGGGCGCCCCTGAAGCCACAGCATGCAGGACGGTGGCGATAATGAGCTGCGAGATGGTCAGGCAGATCTCACTAATCAAACAGCTGGCCAGCAAGAACATCTGCGATAAACGGTAAGCAGTGGAAGGTCAACTGTGCCTGATGAGGATGCTTTGGCTAGCGTTAGCTATTTGCAGCCAACCACTTTGACAGAAATACCGTGGGAGAGCATCAATTGAGATACCACAATGAAAGAGGAATTGGTGCGTCTCTATTGCGGAAGTGCGAAGTTTGAAACGATAATGGAAAGAAGGATACAATTTAAGAACGAAATTTGCTGCAAAGTATCCTAATATACAAAAAGTCGCACTGAGAGATCTTATCGCTAAGGTGAAGGACTTCAGGACTAATCTACACGTTACAGAAGATCGAGCAATGGAGATGAAACAACAGGTGAATTTGGCATAGAAAACGACGGCAATGAACATCAGTTAGAAGAAGCCACGTCAAACGGTTAAGCAGGAGCAATTGACGTTAATCCTCAACCTAATGATGATCCAACACCGCCACATCTTACAGAGGTGGATGGCCTTATACAACCCGAGGCAGAAGCAGAGGTTCAGCAACCAAAAAAGCTACGAAAATGGGCATACCATATGAATAGAGATGTTATGCACCTTTATTTTTCGACAGAGAATTGTGGGAAAAGTGTGAGGAGAGAACATCATAGACTCTTCTTACTTAAATACCCAGAGCTGGGCACAAAAATAAA
Source organism: Belonocnema kinseyi (assembly GCF_010883055.1). NCBI lineage: Eukaryota > Metazoa > Arthropoda > Insecta > Hymenoptera > Cynipidae > Belonocnema > Belonocnema kinseyi. The sequence goes on along the minus strand of NC_046659.1, from coordinate 29,854,701 downwards.
TGAGCAGAATCTGGCATATGAAAAATGCTCAATATCTGTAAGCAGACTGCTTTCGGCTGTTGAAATAGCTTCTATCAAAATGAAAGTGGAACAGCAGCTTCCTATTGATGAAATCACCTTGGAAGATGTGGGCAACGAAGACTTGATTGACGCTGAAGGCATAGGTGCTAGGGATAATGAACATCATGTAACGGATCCATTAGAACCACATCCGGATATTCCTAACGATGATGTGGATAGGGAAATCCCAGAAAAACTACAGCACCTTGAAAGGAATTTTGGTCATGCTTTACTAGAGTTCAGATATGTAGAACCAACACTAAGGCATGCTCTGCCCAAAATAAACATCACAAATGATCTGCGTGCACTAATAGCACATCTCGACAGCAAGGTTTTACCTACCTATTTGAACGTAGCACATACTGTGTTAGAGGTGCAAACACTTGTATACTGTGCAGATGTGGCAACCGTTAGAACGTTGGGCCGGAAAACTAGGCCTACAAATGCAATTTTTGTCCCAGAAAGGGATCTAGATCCACCATGGAAGATCAGGTTGGATATGGATGTCAGCAAAGTAAGGTGCAAATTGGGTCGACTAACTCAATATAAAAAGGAAATAGAACCAGAAAGCTGATAAACCATGTTACTATAATCATCCACCCTCGGCACATCGAGACATTAACACCAGCAATATTGGATGAAATTTTAGACTCTCAACAACAGAGACTTGATGTTCTTACTGCCAGACTGCGTCGGTACAAGAAAAGTAGTGTACGAAGGCAACCAAATCAAAACTTTCAGAACATTCAGACAGATGAAAGAAGGTTCTATCGTGAACCTAGTGGTGGGGTGTTTGGGCAAAAATGAACAGATGCAATTTGGACACTTGCGTGGTTCAAACTGGAGGAAACAAGGGCTAGCAATAGCCCTGAAATGCAACTAACAAACATCACAGCTTTAGATGTTTCAGCGGTCTTGAAAAGAGCAATTAATTGTAAAGCTCCAGGTCCGGATATGGTGCACAACTTTTGGTACAAGTACCTGACGAGTGTGCATCTTGCGTTGGCAAGATGTTTTCAGAAGATCATTGAAGACCCAGATCTGATACCAAGCTTTATGCTCCAGGGTACTACGTATATGTTACCAAAAAAACCAGACGCAAAAAATCCATCTGACTTTCAACCGATAACCTGTCTTCCAACAATGTATAAATGTCTTACAGCTATCATTGCAGATAAGGTATATTCTCATGGCGACGAGAATGAAATTCTTACAAAAGAACAAAAAGGATGTTCAAAAAGCTCGCGAGGTTGTGAAGATCTAGTCAATATAGACGCTGTTGTCATGACTCACGCTCGTAAGCATCAAAGGAAGTTACACATATAGTAGCATACATTGACTACAAGCAAGCGCTTCCTTCCGTGCCGCATGACTATTTGCTTGAAGTCTTAAAACTTTACAAATCTGCCCACACATTATTGCCTTTCTAAGCCATGCGATGACACTCTGGGGTACAAGAATCAAGTATTTTGATCATGGATAACCAAGGATAACTAGATCAATACGCTTTATGACGGGTATATTTCAAGGAGACTCCTTCAGCGCACTGTGGTTCTGCTTAGCGTTGAATCTATTAAGCAAACGACGAAACAGCATGTCTCATGGGTTCAGAATACATGATAATGAGAATGGTCATCAAGTGAACCATCTTTTTTACTAGTATGACCTGAAGCTGTACGCTAGTTCCGCCCAGAAAATGCAGCAAGTGATCGATGTCACAAAGAAGTTTTCCAATGATATCCACATGGAGTTCGGACTACATAAATGTAGGACAGTGCATTTAATCAGAGGGGAATTAGGGACCGCAGAGTTAGAGAACGAGTTCGAAAATGACATCGAGGCAACTGCTGCAGGCGAATCATATAAATATCTGGGTATTCTTGAATCTAAGGGTATTCAACATACGATAGTTAAGACAAGCCTAACGACTGCCTTCACTACGAGACTCAGATTAATTATGAAGAGTTTTCTCAACTCGGCAAAGACAATCAGAGCAATCAACACATATGCCATCCCTGCCCTCACGTACTCCTTCGGGCTCATAAAATGCTGTAACACGGACCTTGAAAAGTTAAGCAGAATTGTTCGCGTAGAAATGACGAAGCACCGAATGCACCACAGAAACTTAGCGATTAAAAGGGCAGTTCTATCACGACATTTAGGGGGTAGGGGCGTTCTAGATGTAAAAAAACTGTGTGAGTCACAAGTTAAACAGTTGCGAGACTATTTTAACAGAAAAACGAAATATTGCGTTTAACAGTAGCATCTGTCAAGCGGATCTTAACTACACGCCCTTAAATTTGTACTCAGAAGGGGCCTTAAATGTCAGGGCAGAAACCATGGAGGAATTAGAAATACAATGGAGACAGAAAGTCATCCATGGCGAGCAACCCAACATGCTAGATCAAAATGAAGTTGATAGTGAGGCATCTAATATTTGGCTAAGAAAGGGTGTTCTGTATCCAGAGACGGAAGGATTCATCATTGCGTTACAGGACAAGGTTGTCAGCACCAGGAATTTTCGCAAACACGTGTTACATCAAGACGTGGTTGACCGGTGCCGATTATGTGGAGATAACAACGAATCCATCGAGCACATTATCGATGGCTGTCGCGTAATGGCTCAGAGAGAATATACACACAGACATAATCATGTAGCGGGCATTATACATCAACAACTTGCCCTAAATCTAGGCCTCTTAAAAGAATGGATGCCCTTCTATAGATACATTCCAATGCCCGTATTAGAAAGCGAAGATTAAATCTTATATTGGGATGTTGCTACCCAAACGGATCATTACATCCGGGCCAATCGACTTGACATGGTAATGCGAGAAAGAATAGGTGGAAGAGTCTACATCATCGATATTGCTTGTCCATCTAACCGAAATTTGCAGTCAACCTATACAACCAAGATCCACAAGTATAGCGAGTTAAGGCAAGAAGTAAAGACCATATAGAGGAATGTGAATCATGCATCTATTCATCCCATTATGATTTCGGCTACAAGCAATGTGCACGCAAGATGCACTGAACATCTTGAACATTTAGGAGTCAGTAGGGTATTGGCAGCAGCTCAGAAGGCGGTTTTATTAAACACCTGTCGCATTGTAAGAAAATTTCTTGACCATCAGGAAGCGAGAGACTAAAAACCCGTGGAGTAGCAGATGGAAGCTCTAAGAAAGCATCCAGAGGTGACTGTTGTCACCTCCAACGCTCGTGGCCGCTCGTAATTTTATACCTACAACATCATCGCAGAATGTTTCAGCCATCGTATTAAATTATTTGAATTAACTTATAACATTCTAATCTAATCAGTCACATGACTTAGTCCGTGGCTATGATGTATAACCGGTTTTACCCGAGTAAAAGTTTAATAAACACATAAGAATAAGAATTTCAGGATATATCATGCAAAATTATTTAATGTATGCTAAGTTTACTTCAAGGGGTTGCTCAATTCACACTACTGAAAGTCAGTTTGAATTTAAAAAATATTTGTTAAAAGTACGGTGGTTATTCGATAATGGCTTCAAATGAACATTTAATGACTAATAAAATCCTAAGTACATAGTACGTAATACAAGTCACATACATACACAAGGACATCAACGAGCACAAACTAGATAGGCATTGTAAAGGAAGATTAGAAATGACATAAAATAATCATTTATTCCTAAAAGTGAGTAGTTAAGTAATGCTCTTGTGAATGATTGTTGAGTTATTTCTCTAATAATGATGAAATAATGTATTAGTTAGCTATATCCAGAGTTTTTACTCGAAAAAATGGCCATTCAACTCAGAAGAAAGTGACAGTAAAGCATGGAGCACGTGCGTAGTTGAAACAGACAGAGCAAGAGCAGACCTATGTTTTAAAAGAATTTTTGAACCCTAAAAATGTTATAACTTTTGTAATGAATGTGAAGTACAAGAAGTTCAATGGTACTATTCTGCTTCTAAGTGAAGTTACTGTAACAATACAGTTTTTGTCAGTTTTAAGTAAATATTTTTATTTCTTACTTATCATTTTCTATGAGTATGAACACTAATATTAAGTGATATTCCTATAAACCATGGCATTCGTTTCAATTTACATTATAAAATTCTATTTCTGATGTAAAATACAACGGCAGTTTATTGAGATTTTGAGGGTTAGGAGCAGTTTCTGTCAAGAGCGATCTGCTTGCAGAATAAAAAATTCAAGTAGTATCATTAAAAACAAGGATATTATAAGTCTAGATAT
>NC_046659.1:29848092-29850298 GCF_010883055.1 Belonocnema kinseyi | reverse complement strand
ATTGAGACAAAATTGAAAATAATTAGTTTGTTTAATAAATTTGTATGTTTTTGTAATTGATTATAAATTCAACAAATTATAGTTTAACAATAAAATTGTATAAAAGAATATTTTGTTTAATTTGATTTTTTATATAATAATTTATAAAAATTTATGTATCTTACTTCGCATTATAATATATTTTTAAACATAAATTTAAATTATGTTTTAAAATGTATGCAGTATATTTAATTTTTCAAATAATTTCATAATTTTAATTTATTGATTAATTAAAAGTTCAGTATCACAGCTCAGCTCACAGGGCAACTCCGCGAATTATCAGCATTATCTGCAGTTAACTTAGTTTGCTGTTATTTGGAAAGCTATGTGTTCCTTTATATTTACACCTAAATACCACATACATACATGTTGGAACAGCCGTCTTTTGTATATCCACGCGCACTAGCGACCCTAGCGGCTGCAAGTGTCAGCCAGCGTCCTCATAATACGAATCTTCTCATAATAGAAATAATATTATTATGTGTTCTAATATATTCTTTCAAATGAGCGGAATCAAAATTCTTATGGCAAAATTACTTACGTCAAAATATTTTTTAGTAATTTCCAAATTTTACTTGAAATTTTCGGAAAATCACAAATCGCCAGAGAAATTCTGATTTTACATCCTTTCACTACTTCCTATTGCAAAGTAGACCGTCATCTTCGTCAGTCCCAGAAAACTCGCTAAGAATTTCAAAATTTAGAGAGAAATGTTTTTAAGCAAGTTATTTATCAGTTTTTCAGCGCAATTTGTATATATATATATATTTAGTCGCCAAAATCCATAGGTCCCGAATTTTTTCATTGTGAAACCGATAATTTCAATATTAAAAAAATGTATTTTTGAATTCTAATCAAATGGTCGATCAAAATTTATAAATATTTTGCCTTACATTTCTCAATTTAAGCTTAAAATTCAAAAATTATTGGAAAGTTTTAAAAACGTTTATCTTTTTATTACACATAAGTATTTCATTAAAAAATTCTTTTTTCTTAAATTTAATATCTCACTCTAAATATAACTATTTCATTTTTGGTTGAAAAGCTTTTTTTGTATTAAGAAAAACATTGAATTTTCTTAATATTTTTAGATTCGTACATTTTCGTAATTTGTCATAGAAAAATATAATTTTTTATAGATTTGTTAAAAATACCACTTGTTTCAATATTACGAAGAATGGAATCTTACAACTTTTTAATGATATCACCTGAGTTTTTAAACTCTGCGAGCAGATCGCTCTTGCCAGAGACTACTTCTAACCTTACACAGAGAAAAATCCACGGTTAATTATGCCTTAAATTCCAGTAGAATGTACTTGAAAACATGGTAGTTTTAAAACACATAGACATTTTCAGTTAATTTTACTGCGTGTCGGAAAATATTTTTCACTATTTCCCAAGAACGTAAAACTTCGATTGCATCCATAACAGGATTGTTAGTAAATCGTGCCATCTTTCTAATGAAATATGCCCGTCTTACATAATACTTTTGAATGGGCAAAACGTGCATTCGATGCTGCTAGGTGCCCATGCTTATCGGGCCACATGGTACTTTTGAGTTGGCCGAACAGTGAAACAAACGTTCGGTCTCAGCAACCTCTCCTGTGCTACAGGGTACTTTTGGCAGAACTTATTAGTAGAGTTGAGCCTGTCAGGTACCGGGATACATAGCACGTTCAACTATGTAAAACATTGGAATGAACTAAACTACATCGTTCTTTTGACTTTGTCGAATGAAGAAATAAACACTAATTTGTACGTACTTTCAGCTACTTTACACATTTATTTCTAGTTCTTTAATAGGTAGAAGTAGCTTTTTTCTATGAGGATTCATACTATTTTAAAGAGTAAAATATATTATTTTAAAGTGAAATCTCCTTTTGCTCTAAAGAATAAAATACATTTTATATATGATTATATTTATATTTTATTTGAGTAAAATTACTCTTACATAACACATAAAAACATTCAATCTAAACGTCTTAATCATAAAGTATTATTTTCTAACGTCAATTCATCATATATATAAACGTATACTTCGCTGCGGATCAAAGTTATGTGATTTTACAAAATTGTTTATCTTAATTAATAACTTCTTGAATATTGCGTTAAATAAATTAATGTTTAAATCAATTAAATTTATCGTTGGTCTACAGACAACTTATTG
>NC_046659.1:29836441-29847992 GCF_010883055.1 Belonocnema kinseyi | reverse complement strand
TTAGAAAATTGACTCCAGATGAGACACTTCCATGTACTCTCACCTTTATGCAATATTTCGAAGGCTTGAAAGTGTTCGCCAATTTTATGTACTGATCGTTGTACTTCAACCACTTCGTCACTGTGACGTATCCATTTACTTCACTAGGTAAGCATGATGAAAATGATTCGTGGTTTAAAAGGGACGAAATAGCGAGTATCTTCGACGGTCCGTTAACATAAACCTAAACTCTGAATGAAACAATACAGCCCAGGCATCGCCGGTAAAGTATCGTAAATTGTCTGGTTACAGAGAGTTATGTACCTTATTAAAGCATAGAGTTTGCTACAGCATAATTTCTATAAAGCTTCAATAATTTACTGCACTTACCTTAAAATTCTCCTTAAAATTCTCACCTGTCAGTCACATTCACTCTATAAGCAGATCCAATTTTTTGTCATATATCTTATTTTGACAAAGCCGTTATTTGTAAAAATGATACAAACAGGACAAACAATTCACTAAAGATAGATGCCAACTGAAGCGTCGCTTTGGATAAATGGCGTGGCAGAGCATTAGAAATTTTTTTACTAAATAACCAGGATAAACCAACTCATAGTTACATGAACATGACAGATTTGTGAAAAATACCATGAGAACAGTTATATTATCTCTTAGGCCATAAGGCAAATTGTACCACTTGAAATGGAGTTGGATTCATTAAAAGAAACGGCAGCTTGTCTTTTGAGACTATGTAAATTAGGCTACGATTTACATTGAAAAGTACTATGTGAAAAAGGTTCGAACGCCCGAGATATACAGGGAAAAAAATCACTGTGTCAAATAGGGTCTGGTACCTGCTCCTGCGGGATTATTTCACCATGCAAAAGGAGAAAAGTACCATGTCGAATAGGCAAAGCAACAAGCTCATAAAAGGAAAATTATACTATGTAAGAAAATACTTGTTACCTGTATTTACGGGAATTACTTCCCATGTAAATGATTTTTCTGACATTTTCACTCGGTTTCTACCGCTATTTTTTCAGAGCTTTTACACATAATGCGAATAATACGTTACACTACATCTATCTAATAAAAAACACTTGGTACTAATAGAGAAAAGAGCCTTCTTACATGGGAAGAAATAACAAATTTCTTGTTATTAAGTACAATTCGAAACAGAGTCTTCTACCATGTTTTCAAATAATTATATTTACTATATGAGAATAGGGGTTTTCGCTGTTTAAAAAGTAATTTTCACTGTGCAATTAATATTTTCTATTAAATCTCATGTGCATTTTACATTTTCAAATAGTAGGTCCTTCTTTTTACCATGTGGCCTTGTAACAACTAAATTTAATTCTCTGTTCATTCTCCATGCTTCCAAATAAATCGATTTTAGGCTTTCCACAAATCGGCAGTATTTTTCAAAATGCTTCTGGGCACAATTCGCACTCTGTCTCAGCTTCCAATCGTCTTCATTCAAAGTCGTCGATTTTATTTTCCTGTGAAAACATTAATATGTAATTGTCGATCCGTCTCATTCCAGAAACCATGGGCTTTTTCCCTATTGCTATACGCACCCCATCCTGATCGTGACGCATCTGAGAAAATCTGTATCATAAAGTTAGATTTTTTAATAGGATTAAATGTTGTCATAACATTAACTTTCCACCAAGACAAATCTTCATGCATCCTTGAGGAACGCTTCATGGATGCATCAAAATCATTATTGTTCGCCCTGAGAGCATGGAACTTTTAACGCTCACGGTCTTTCAGATACACCCAGCCATATTTCGCTGCATGACAACATGATCCCAATGTTCCTACCAAAGCGCAAACTCTCGTATCTTAAACTCATCACTTTTTTCAAGCCTATACTGATTGAATTAATTATATTAATTCTGTGATTCTGTGATTTGAATCGTTTCCTTTTTTGACCATACGGTTTCTGTTCAAAGCCATGTTTGAATCAATTTCCTTGAGAATAGTATTTCATAACGTTCAATCCATTGTAATAGAATTTCATCATTGAGAATTATTTTCCACTTTGATGAAAACTCATTTAACTTGTAAAAATGTTGACCCGTCTGCCCTTGATTCTGTTTGTATCTCTGGAAATCCGACTTTCATTGGCCCCTCGTGTCATTCGAGGATAATGCGAAGAAAGAGATGGGCCCTTTAAGTTTTTTTACCCTTTCGCTGGAGCATTACTTTTAACCACTGGTTGCCGATCGTTCGTTGACCATTCAAGCAGTTTTACTGCTTTCAAGGTCTTATGTAGGTTTTTTCCGAAGAGCTATTCATCCATATCAGTCGCAATTAACAACTCCTTTAAAGAAGCGTTAAGTTTCGATAGGATAAGCAGACGCCGAGTTCGCGATTCTTCGCGCTGAAGATCTATTAACATCCTGCACACATTCCTTAAAATCGTAATTATTGCCAAACTATCTAGCTTATTACCTTTTAAAAAAGTAGACAGAATTGGACCCAAAGCAGCAAGACAAAGGAATACCTTTTGATGCTTCTCTATCATTCTGTTATCTCATGCGATAAGTGGTTCTAGAAGAGAAGCTCTTACTTCTACATTCAATTTTGGAGGTTCCATTGCTGTGCAATTTTCAGGTATTGGGTACTTTTTTAGCAATTCTTTTTTCTCTTCTTCCAGGAGCCCCTCCTTAAAGATATCACTCCATCTGATAAAAATATCATTAGGAATTGCTGGAGCCAGATGCCTTGATGAGTCCACCCGTTTTCCTATTGCGATCAAAAAATCTTGATGGAGCACTTGCTCTTGAGACTCTTGAGCTTGAGACCCCTCCAATGTTTTCGCTTGTCCACTTACCGCTTGTAACTGCTTGTCAGCGGATTTCTCTGATAATCCTAGCATTGATTGCTTATTCGAGGATACAGGCTGCAACGACCCTGATTCTTTACCGAAAGATTTGGTTTGATCTGACACCATTTCATCATCCAAGACAAAATAGTTTAGCAAAAAAAGTGGTCGGAGAGTAAGAAAAACTGAAAATGGTGAACGAGAAGCAGTTTTTGGTTGACGAGCAACTGTCGACTCAATAGAACGATCCGAGCTAGACGACGAGGACTCTTTACCTTAAATAAGAAAAAGTGAAACTTATCACTCATACAAGCCAACAAAATTCCAATTTGTGACAAGTGTTCTTAAAGCATTTGCTTTTCTAAAGCGCTAAAAGTGCCTGCAGGCCACGTCATGAATACTATTCATTCCGTATAGCTCGTCCCACGTTTCCTTTTTCATTCATCGCCGACATCGATTAGCATCGTGCCGAACGTCCTTCTGAAAAGTATGTTTAAATACTTACGACGACACTTCAACCGACGAATTTTCGTTTCCTGCTTTTTCATTTTTTCCTTAATTCCCTTCAGTTTTTTATTTAGACGACTCTCCTTGTCCTTTGTATCACTTTTCCTTTTATGACTCATTGTTTCATAGAAAAAAACTCCTGAGATTAAACATACGCTTAGGACTTCTTAGCACACAAAAAGGAATTACGGAATTGGACAGAGCGCCGCGGACAATGGAACTTGTGTCGGGTTCCAGTTTCGTTTCTATATCTTTGAAGCTTGTGGCGACGTTGGCATTAAGTAGGGGTACTACGAGATAATGATAGTAGAAGGAGGTGCGTAATACAACTCTATTTTTACCTTCGCTTCGCTCGGGCTGCGTCTCGTATCATGTGTTATGGTTACTTAATGATATAAGCCTCGGTCATGGCTCAAGAAAAAAGTGGAATAGACGACTGAGTATTGGATTGGCACGATTCATTCGTTTTTTCGACAGTAACCGTTCGTTTCGTGCTTACGAACGTTCGCAGTCCACACAGACATGAGTAGTGCCGTCTACACTACTTTGTACTTTCGCTACACTACTGTGTCGTGTGGCCTGCACCAATAAGACGTCTGGGCCGTCAAATAGCTCGTTGGGCACAGCGAAAGTTGCTAAAAGTTACAGAATTTGCCCACATGCACCAGTATTTCAGCTCAAATATGCTTTAAATTTAATCTAATTTTTTCATAGATTTTATATTAAGTAAATATTAAGATTTAATGTCAGCAAAAACTATTGCAATGAAAAATTGCTATTTATACACAGAAAACATTTTTTACGAGTGAAACATTAAAACGAGTTTACTTGCACTGTGCAACCACGGAAAGTACAAAAACTTAATCGAAATAATACATACAAGAAAACAAAGCTACCTGTTATACACGCCTCTACACTTCACATAATGGATTTCCGTGATCAGCTGATGCATCTCAGCGTGTTCGGTAACTTTCGATAACGTTCGCTATTCGGTGGCCCATGCGACTCATTCATGCATTCCGCAGCGACAGTAGAGAGTAGTGTGGAAGGCACTACTCACGACTATAAGGATGTTCGTGCGGACGAAACGAATGGTTACTGTCGAAAAACGAATGAGTCGTACCAATAGTACATTCAGTCGTCTATTTAAATTTTGTTCAGCCACACGACTGACAAGAATCCATCAATATGGGTTGCGGTTCTTGAGCGAAATCATCTATACCATGGCTTAGGCCTACCATAGACTAGCTCCATTGCATGTTCAATTTGGCGAACGTGCGGAAAAGTTTTTTGTAATTTTGATTCGAATATTCCCAGAATATTTCATACAATTCCATTTTGGCAAATATTTAATTTCATTCTATGTTCATTCTCCATGCTCGAAAATTTATATCGGCAGGTTTTTGGCATGAGAAAACCTAATTTAATATTTATTTTGCGATAAAAGGAAGTTGTGATACATTTCCCTTACAAAAATTTGCTAAGATCAACAGTTTACTATATCCAAGCAAAAATGTTCTAGAATCAATCATGGCAATTTTTTGTACTTATCACAGGGTTATAATGAGTAGTGAGGGCTTATATTGGCCAAAAACACTTACAATACACCTAGTGTATTATTATGTGCTTATAGAATGTTCTAGACATTTCGAACAATGTTGCATTTTAGAATAAAAAAATAAATCTTGAATTAAAAAACAAAAAATTGAAATCTGACATTTATAGTGAATGATTGATTCTAGCAATTTTTTGTTTGGAACATGTCAAAAGTAGATTTTATCTCAAAGTAAACATCAGATTGGGTCTTCTCGTGCAAAAAATCTTCTCAATACACATTTTCAAGAGAGAAAAAAATGACAAAGGTAAACATTTAAATTGTGCACGTATAGTAAAGTGTTGATTTCAGCGAATTTCTATGAGAGAAAATGTGTACAAACTTCATTCTATCGCAAAATAAACGCCAGATTCGGTTTTCTCATGCCAAAAAAACCCCCCAATACACATTTTCGAGAATGGAGAATAAACAGAGGGTGAAATTTAAATTTCTGCCAAAATGGAATCGAATGGAATATTCGAATCGAAATTAGAACAAACTTTTCCACACATTCACCAAAATGGAACATGCAATGGATACTATTGTAAGTTGCCCTAAGCCCTGGTCTAGGTGATTTCGCTCACAGTATGAAACACTGAATTTGCAAGTATTGGCAAGTAAGAAACTGCCAAAACCCCTAATTTCTTTAAGAAGATTCTAATATTGGTTTTTCCTATTGTGAAAACCTTTTAAATTACCGGTGTTTCTTGTTTAGGAGATCTGAAGGTGCATTTTTATTTATTTTAACTAGCATATTATGAGTGTATGTAGCTACAGACCACATTCATTCATCATTAAAATGCTTTTTTTTAATCTAGCAAAAATGTTATATTACCTAACTACCAGCGTCTTCAAATTAGGATTGTTGCAAATTCGACTATCTTCTTCAATCCGAATGATGCCTCCCCGATTATTGTCCACAATTCTGCGTTCACAAACATAACTACCTAATGAGCAAATAGCTCTATCTGTAACCAAGTATCGTTCCATATCTTGAAAATCAAAATCTTCTGCCCGCACAACCTGAGAACATGTTTAAATATTCATTAGCGCAGTTAAAATGTTAAAATTAATCAAAGAATTTGAACCAAGGGGCAGAAATTTTGATTTGGAATCCGAAAGAAACATTTTCGTTTAAAAAAAAAAAAAAGATGATACATATCTTACCAATTTGCCGAAAGATTTTGTTGACAAAGTTATGAGTATTTGAACTTCAGAATGGAAAACGAGGATTATCAGGAAATGGTTCAAGTTTTTATTAAAAGTGTGATATTTCTTGATTTAATTTAGGTGATTATCCTTTTTTTATTCTGATAAAATTTCTGGTCCTCTTTCGAAATCAGTAAACAAATTTAAAAGGAGTTCCTGCGCCTTGGAGAGAAGATATTTTTTGTTGGCCTGATAAACGAAAATTCATGTTTTTGTCAAAACGACACAAGATACGAAAAAATTCAAAGGAACAAAATTGGTCTAAAAAATATATCTAGATACTTCTTTCTATCGCATTACTTTTGAGATTGAAAATAGTGTCAAGACACATTTTTCTAGACATTGTCTGCAGAAACAATTTTGTTCGTATCCTCTTTCAATGCAATCTTCAATGTAATTTTAACAAGTTAATAATTAGAAAATTAAAATACCTTTTATGAGATTTTACTTCTTTTTTAATACCAAATTTTATTAAATAAAATACTCGTTTAAAATAATAAGAATATTTAATATTAAATACAATATAAAACATATACACTATCTATGGCATTTTGCGTCAAATGACTCTAATAAAGATATTTTTGATCTTTTGAAGAGAATAAAAGTACCCTGTGAGATATAAAAAAATGCAAGAATTTCTCAAATTGCTTACCTCGAATTAAACTCGTAGCATCACCTAGGAAAGATGTTTAAAAAATCTAAAATTTATATCAAACAGTATTTAAAGTCTTATCTTTAAATCAAGCCAACAATTTTCTTTCTAAATCTTTACGGGTTTTCCAGATAAGACTAAAAATGTCCAAGCGTGTCTGCGTAAAGTTTCAACCGCTTAAGCAGCGAGGATGGTCGACAGCGGTGATCGCCGATTGAAAGTCGACATCGACCTGCTTGGAAATTTTTTGTCATATCTTGGGAAACCGTAAAGATTTTTATTTTTTTATTATCTTGATTAAACACAAAATTTCAAAGATTAGATCCTGGCATTTTCAATTTATTTCGGCAAGTTTCCTAAGTCACAGCACGAATTCAAATCGAGGTACAAAATCTGAGTAATTATCGGTGATCATCGAATTAGCGGCCAACAGCGGTGATATTCAACTGAAACTTGACGCAGACACGCTTGGACATTTTTAGTGACGTCTCGGAAACCCATACAGAATTTTTAAGTTTTACTGATTTGAATTAAAGATAAGACTTTAAATACTGTGTGGTACAAATTTAAATTATTTACTATAACTTTCGTAGGCCATGCAACGATTTAAAGTCGAGGCACACAATTCGAGAAATTCTTTAATTTTTAACTTCTCATGCGATATATTCTCTTTAAAAGGTTAAAAATTTCTCTATCAGCGGTAATTTGACGAGCAATTTAATAAGCTTTCTAATAGGTTTTAACAAAAGTTTCTTGCTCATTTTTTGAATAAGTAATTATATTTCAAAGTCCTCAACGATTTTTAGTACCGCTCGCATAAGCCGTGTAGTTATTTTCCGACATTAGTGCAATGTATAGATATTTATGTATCTCTATGTTATAAGAAGATCTCGCGGCGCCGCCGACGATTCAGAAATAGTGACTGTTTTTAGAAAAGATAGTACAATATTGTATTAAATATACTGATCTAACCAAAAACATAGAACCACTTTACACGTATGTTTATGGAAAAGATAGTACAATTTGTGTTAAAATGAATGGAGAATATAACTACAAACCGCTTTTCCATTTGCCTGTATTTGGGGCATTATTCCTGAACTGCCCCAACTTTAAAAGCCATTTCTTCCGATTGCCTTCAAATTTTCAGAGTTTGTTTTCCTATATGATAGTAGAATGACCACCAATTTATAGACTTTTACTACCCTCCCTCCTCGAACTACAGGGGGTGAAATTGCATCCTCCGGGCAAAGCGGGTATTTTAAAATGGTCATAACTTCCTTTCTACAAATGAGAATTGATTTTTCGATTAGTGATTCCTGAAGGGTTTTCATGCTCTTTTATTCTATGAAATATATTGTTTTTAATTTTTTAATTTTCATAAACAAATTGCCATTTTAAATGTTTATTTAACATTTTCTACTTTTCGGGCAATTTTTTTATATATCTTTACACGAAAGCTTGACTTTTTTCCGATAAAAATGCTGTTTGGCACTTTGGGACTGAAAATAGTTACGTAATTATGCGAAGATATCCGAGCGGAACCCTTCCTCCCGTGCTCAGACAGGTTGACCAGTCCAGTCGATGCACCGACCGACATTTTTTCGTTCAAATTCGATTAATTCAAACATACTTCCATTGGCACAGAAACTTTCAAAACATTAATTTCAGCAGTTCTTAATGCATAGAAAATTTTTGCATATAGTTATAAAGAAATTAGGGAACACAAGTATTTTTTAAGAGAGTGTTCACCCCTCGCCCCTCCATAATGTTTTTTTTTTGAAGTTTTGCTGTATATTTTCATAATTCCCGTCACATAAAACAGACTTGTGAAAGGCTTAAATCAATTAACAATAGTTTAAACCTGAAAGGTAGAAGCAGCCAACGTGTATTATTTAGAATTTTTCTGTGTGTGTTTTCTGTGATTTCTTGTGTTTCGTTTTTGTTTCTTAGTCTTACACATTAATAAATTGTTTATCCTTCTTTTCTGCGGTATTTGTTCATTTAGTTCAGGTTATAAGTTCGTTTTCAAGTCTCTTTGCGAATCTCTGCTTTCGAAGCCAAGTGAGATCCCTAAAGACCTTTCATGGTCATCTAGCGCTGACCATGTCTTCGATGCAAAGGTTTCGCAGCAGATGTGCAAATTCTTTCCGAAAGGAGAAACCTGTAAGAGGAATTGATCTGTGGCTTTTAACAGGAAATCAGCAAATAGTGTCTCCTAATTTGCTGAAAGGCAGAAAAATATGCGGTGCTTGTAGAAAAGGATGTAGAACTCTCAATTTAAAGCCATCCAGAGTTATAGAAGAGCCTGTATTAATGTAAAGAAAGAGATAAACGAGGACACAGATTTTTGCTTCTCAATGAGAAATGAAAAAGAAGGATGCAATGATGAAAATCATATTCACATATACAGGAAAGATTTGTCTACTCACCCTTGCGCCTAAGTCTTGAAATCGCAGACAAATAATGCGAGAATTCGGTGCATCTGATAGTGAAGCCAGAAAGCGAAAGAGTTAGTTGCCAAAAGTAGAGTTTTGACCTTTCCGGAATCCAAGCGAGGACAAAAATTAGCAAAACAAACTGAAAATTGTATTATAAACTTCTACGAAGATGACGAGAATAGTCGACAGATGCTAGGTAGGAAAGATTGCATATCTGTCAAAAAAACTAGACGGTACTTGTGAGCAAGTACAGAAGAGACTGATTCTGTGCAATCTTTCAGAATTATATGCCAGATTTGTAGCCCTACATGAAAATGTGAAGATTGGATTTTCAAAATTCGCACAACTAAGACCAAAGCACTGTGTTTTAGCTGGAGCAAGTGGAACTCACAATGTTTGTGTCTGCGTTAATCATGAAAACGTAAAGTTAATGTTGAATGCGATTGATATTAAACATTTAACTGAGGGAACTGACAGACAATTGTGAGATTATGATGACTGCCTTGAAGAAAGCATGTGCAGTGAACCCACTGACGCTTGTCATTTTAACGAATGCGAATCTTGTCCTGACATAGAAAATTTTAAAAAGTACCTGACTGATATATTGGACGTGAATAGTTTCGACACAGTGACATACCAAGTATGGCAGCTAACTGTTGGAAGCACTTTGAAGACCGAAATGGCAGACGTTCATGCTTTCATAGAAGCACTCTGCACTAAACTTAAAAACCTGAAACTTCATGCATTTTATGCGAAACAACAAGGTTTGTTTCTGAAGCACCTTAAAGTTATACTAAAAGAAGGAGAGTACTTAATTTTGCTTGACTTTGCTGAAAATTATGCTTTCATCATTCAAAATGCTGCACAGTCTTTCCATTGAAATAATAATCTAGCAACTATATTTAAAGTAGTTATTTATTACAAAGATGGAAACGAAGTGAAGCATTTTAGCATGGCAATCAGCTCAAATTGTTTAAGTCATGACACTGTAGCTGTATACACATTTCAAAAGCTAATCAACGAGTACCTCACGAAGAAATTCAGCGTTTTAAACCGCATTTATTATGCGAAAGGCGGAGTTGCGCAGCATTTAAAAAAAAATTATGCCTTCATAAATCTTTTAAATCACAAAAAAGATTTTGGAATTTCTGCAGAAACACATTTCCAGGCAACTGCACATGGAAAAGGCCCAGGTGACGGGATTGTTGGAAATTTGAAGACTTGCAGCAAAAGCTAGTTTGCAACGCTCAGCACAGAATCCAATCCTAACTGCGATGGAGTTATTCGAATGGGATAAGAATCATTTAAAGGAGACAGTAGTTGTTTTCAATTCGAAAGAAGATCACATCGAGATGACCAAAAACCTAGAAACTAGATTCACTGAAGCAATTACCATTCCCGGCATTCTAAAATACAACGCATTTATTCAAAATGAGAGCGGACAATTGCAACTGAAAAAAAATGCATTCGCAAGAGAATATGATCTATTTCCAAAGACAGTCAAAAAGCCTCAAGTTCAGAGAAGCTAACAATGCGCAAAAAAATGCGAACAAAATAAATTATGATGTTCCCGGTAGGACTGGCCAACCTGTCCGAGCGCGCGAGGAAGGGTTTCGCTCGATATCTTTGCATAACTACATAACTATTTTCAGCCCCAAAATCCCAAACAGCATTTTTATCGGAAAAAAGTCAAGCTTTCCTTTAAAAATACTTTTAAACAAATAAAAACTGCCCGAAGAGTAGAAAATGTTAAAAAAAATTTCATATGGCAATTTGTTTACAAAAATTAAAAAATTAAAAACAATAAATTTCACAGAATGAAAGAGCATGAGAACACTCTTGAGGAATCACTCATAGAAAATTCAATTCTCATTTGTAGAAAAGAAGTTATGACCATTTGAAAATACCCGCTTTGCCCAGGGGATTGGTAGGTATACTACTATCATGTAGGCAACTTAATCGTTTATCTAATCAAAAGAATAGTGTATACTTTAGACGTTATTAAATTATTAAAAAATTGAAATTTTTGCATGAAAAGTTAAGTATCTCTAGAAAAAATTGATGACTGAAAATTTTCTGAAAAAACAGCACTAGATCTTCATCTAGCCATTTTTTTGTAATTTTTAGAATGATCGGTTAAAAATAAATATTTGAAATTTCATTTTTAAAGTATGTACTAGGCAGTCTGATAAGTCCCTGAAAAATGAAACACGGACACGTTTTCTTGGCCAAAATCGGTTTTATTTTTCAACATACTCTCCTTTTAGGTCGATACAGCGAGTCCAACGATTTTCTAACTTTTTGATACCGTCCGAAAAGTACTAGATCGGAAGGTC
>NC_046659.1:29831731-29836341 GCF_010883055.1 Belonocnema kinseyi | reverse complement strand
GGACTATCTTGAAAAAGGTAAAACCATAACCGGAGCATACTATTCATCATTATTGGACCGATTGAAAATCGAAATCGCCGAAAAATGACCGCATTTGAAGAAAAAAAACCGCTTTATCATCACGACAATGCGCCTGTTCATTCATGCTTAGTTGCACAAGCAAAATCGCATGAAATCGGCTTCGAATTGGTTCCTCAGCCACCGTATTCACCAGACCTGGCCCCCAGCGACTATTACTTGTTCCCTAACCTGAAGAGATGGCTCACCGGTAAGCGTTTTTACTCAAATGAGGAGCTCATAGCTGAAACTGAGGCGTATTTTGCAGACCTTCCGATCGAGTACTTTTCGGACGGTATCAAACAGTTAGAAAATCGTTGAACTCGCTGTATCGACCTAAAAGGAGAGTATGTTGAATAATAAAACCGACTTTGGCCAAAAAAACGTCTCCGTGTTTCATTTTTCAGGGACTTACCAGACTGCCTAGTATTTATTTAGATACTACAAAACTTAAAAATTTTGTTATCGACACATTGTTGATAAACGGCGTCACTAGTCTTAAAAGTTCAAATAGTCTCAACTTTGTCTAAAATGTTGTCATGAAATCGGTTAAACACGTGTCATTTAAAATTACTTGGGAAAAAACATATTTCTGGCGGAAACGATTCTGTTCCTTGAACATGCACAGCTTGCCCGAAAGGAAATTAATTCGGCCTTTAATTTTGCTCCTTTGAAAAGTACATACTTTTCAAAGGAGCATAATTAAAGGCATTTTAAAATGTTTGTTAATTCGGTTAATTTGTGATTAGGATAGTTAGAAATTTGAATTATTTTATTTTTAAAGGGGGAGTGGGATGAGGGTGGTGCGTAGAAATAAAGTTTGCAACTATAAATTCTTCCTAAAATTCGTCCCTAATAAACTGATGTTTAAAATACACTAATAAAATGTCGGTTTAATCTTGTGCGTAATTATATTGATATTTAAATTTCATATTTGTTTTTTTGTTAATTCAGTTTTTGAACTATTATGTTCCAGTGCTTAATATTAAGCAACTGTAACTGGTTTTCGTCACATTCTTTGATGGTCATTAGTAAGTTACCAAAGCTTAAGGAACTGAGGTTGGATTCGTGTCACAGTCTCGGTGAATGCCTTGCTTATGCTAGTCTTGCGACGAGATATGGTTACAAATCGTTAGAAGTAAGTTGATCTTGTTTAAAAAACATTATTGTAATATTTTTTCTGTAAAGAAAATTATCGAGTTATTTTTCACAGATACTAGATTTACGAAACACAGTGATAGGCGATGCTGAAATTTCCTGCTTCAGTAGCACGGAAACTTTAACGCGTCTGTATTTAGAATGTCCTCCTACATTAAGAATTTCGGAAGTGAATAATATTAATAGTCCAAGGGTAGAAGTTGATCACCGAGATGCGGAGAGACCGTTGATGAGAGCTCAAATTCTTGGTCATCCTGTGAACGAGGATAGGAATGTACCCCAGGTTCAGGTTAGTTTTTATTTTAAAAACTATGTAAAATCCGATGCGAACTTAGTTCATGAATATTTAAAAATTTCAAGTAGAAAATGCAAGGTGGCTACTATCTACTGGGTAATGGTGGCACACTGAGAAAAGATTTTTTTGTTTTGTTCAAAAATTGAGGTTTTATCATATTTCTTGTTTTATATATACATATACATACTGTTTAAAATAAAACTTGTTAGTATAGAAATTACAGCACCCTTCCACCAACTGCACTACCACCTATCGCGACTTCCCCTACTCGTTCTGATCCCACTACCGAATTTTCAAACAAAAAAATAACATTCAACGTAACCTATTTAATAATCTGAATAAAACTTGTGACAAACCAGAAAGTTTTTTAGGGTTAGTCTGTGAAATTAGCACAATAACCTCTAAATGTTCTCTTTTTCTTATTTCCTCAACTGTCAAATTTTGACATTAACTTTTTTGAATAGATTCGATTTTCTCAACCAATCAGATATGATGATAAATCGAATGGAGAGAAAGATTATTGATATGGTGGGGAACTCACATAACGCGAATCCCAGTCCCAGACTTTCGCGGTAGGTGGGAGGATACTATACAATAAACCTACCAGGACCTGATTTAAGTTTAAAATTTTTAAAAAGTTACAACTAAAAAAATAAAAATAAATCTAAAAAATCACCTCCTAAATCCTATTAGTCAATATGTTAGATAATAATAACAACGTAATAATAAGCAGTGACTGATTTCTCACCTTTCTAAGAATTTTGATAATAAGCAAAGAAAAATTGAATCTTACCATTTCAAAAATTCAAGATAATCAGCGATTTACGTGCAATTTATAATTATTCGATTTTTATAATTAATTACTATACTAATATACTTGAATTAAAAAACATGTCTTATTTAATGACAAGACAATACAATTATTTTCGACAATTAAAGGGTTGCAGTATATAAGTAGATAACCAACAAAATCGGAATTTTTCAGGAGAGCGAAATAACATTCTGTAAAATCGAAATCACCTTTTAAAAATAAAATAAAAGTTTAGTCCCGAGCTGAAGTACACAAGAACGCCTATATAAGAACGGTTTTGGGGGTTGCCTTTCACTGGCACTGGTTCTTGTGTATTTATAAGTTGAGGCCAAAAAAGTATGATTAATCGGATATTCTCAGGCGAATTTTTTCTTATAAGACGATGTTTTGTTGGAGAGTAAAAATTTAACAAAAGTCTACAAAACACTCTACAGTTTCATTAAATTTTTTATGCATTTTTTGGCTTATAATTATTGAATTTAAATATAGGATGCTCTACTGTACGCAATGTTTACACATTACTGCCGAAATGATAAGTGACCTTTAGAATTCGTTTTGTAAATAAACTGATGCACATTTTTTTCTCACTTTGCTTAGAAATATTATAAAATAAAAAAATAAAGCAGATCAATTGGCACTTAATTCTTCGCTCTGGACATTCCACATGTAAGTATAATGAAGTTTTCAAGTTTTCATTTTATAAACAAGTGACGATCTAATAATTTATATTCAAATAGAAAATATACCTTAAAAAATCAAGTTAAAAAATTGAAGAGAGACAAGAGAACATGGGCACTAAATGTTTAACAAATTTATAAAACCAGCGTATTCGCTTAAATAATTCATCTTTTCATATAATTACTGTTCTATCAATTCCACGTATCTGTGCTTCGTTAGTGCGTGTTTGCGTATAAAAGGATAATGGAATAACAAAAAATACAATACACTTAGAAATTTGACTTAATTCTTAATTAATTTGTATGCAAACGATAAGATTTAATATTTGTACCCATAAAGCAGCTGGAAGATTATTAGTTTTACTTATTATTTTCCTTGTACATTATTTAATTAAATAAAATGACGTTACACCTGCAAAATCAAACTAATGATATTTTCTATTAATATTTCAATTGAACCAATTCCACAAAAAGTTTTGACATGTAAGATAAACGAAGTAGACATTTTCTTATACCTAATTAATTTATTGGGAGCTGATACAACATTAATTATTTCAATAGAAACGTTTTACAAATTTATACCTTGTTTTGACAAAATTCTCGCATATTTCACGTTCTTGAAGTCTATTCTTTCTTTCGTTTTCTACTTATATGTGTTGGAGGTATATTTGTCATTTGAATGTAAAATGAAAAATCGTTTGTATATTGACCCAATAGATTTTTATCAAGCACTGCTCAGAGCGAAGAGTTAAGGGCCAACGGATTTGTTTTTAATTTTTTAATTTTTCATACAAAGTGTAGACAAAGTGTAGAGTGTTTTGTAAACTTATTTTTGTTAAATTCTTCTTCTCGCAAGAAGTTTTTGCCCGCTTTATCTTTATTAATTTTATAGCAAGATTTCAAAAACTCAGCACAATTTTAAGTGAGCAAAGAATTAAAATTGATTTTTCTCAAGAGGACAGTTTTTTTACTTCAAAATGAAAACAAAAAGGGCCATGACTTTTTTCCAAGTAGAAAAATATGGGTAATACAATTCAACATACAGATACTAGGCAGTCTGATAAGTACCTGAAAATTCTAAGAGATGGCATTAGTATTCACTAATGTGAACTATTTTCGTCGAGCTTGATTTGGAACGATTCATAAGTGGTTCACCGAGTTTCGTTGTGGCCGTACGAGGACAGTTGATACTGAACGATCTGGGCGCCCAAAAGAGGTCACTACACCAGAAAATGTCGAAAAAATCCATGATATGATGTTGAATGATCCCAAAGTGAAATTGAGAGAGGTAGCTAATGCTGTAGGCATATCATTGGAACGTGCGAGCAATATCGTGCATTCAGTTTTGGGCATGAAGAAGCTCTGCGCGCGATGGGTGCCGCGTTTGCTCACAGTGAACCAAAAACGAATTCATGTGACAACTTCCCAGCAGAATTTGGCATTATTTTCGTGTAAGCCGACCGAGTTTTTGCGCCGATTCATAACCATGGATGAAACCTGGATCCACTATTACACACCTGAGTCAACGCAACAGGCAAAACAGTGGGTTCCACCGGGCCAAAGTGCTCCGAAGCGTCCAAAAACGCAACAATGGGTCGGAAAGGTTATGGCC
>NC_046659.1:29823392-29831631 GCF_010883055.1 Belonocnema kinseyi | reverse complement strand
TCAGATTTTTCCATATTAAAAAAAACTCGGAGGTTAGTCGCTTCTCAGTGCTGTAACTTGTAAATGCGTAAACATAAATGGCTGCAGTTTTGACAGGCGTCAATTGAAGGATCAAGCTCGACGAAAATGGTTCACATTAGTGAATTTTAATGCCATTTCTTAGAATTTTCAGGTACTTATCAGACTGCCTAGTATATATGAGGGTTCGCCGTTCTGAGTCGGTAATATTACTTTAAAAACGGTAACGAGAATAAGGATATTACCAAGAATATAACCGGGGGATAAATTCGTTGAGAATTTACGAGAACGATTCAAAGTCAATCTAACTTCATATTTTAACTCAATTTTTGATAAATTAGCCGTAAATTCACATTCGGATAGTTTACAATAAACAATTTTAATATTTTAACAATAAATTATCTTGAATCAGTTTAAATTATTGTCAATTCTGCCATATTCTCCGTTATATAACTCGAACTTAAATTCTCGAGAATTTAAGAACTCTACCTGCGGTAATTCTTTAACCTATTTTTAAATGATATATTTAACTAAAAAATAGATTAAACAACCACCGCGTGGGCCTACTGGGAGCAACCGGGATCCATGAAAATTACACTGGCTCTCAGTTGAACTGCGGTAAATAGCACCTATGGCCACATCTTATTACTGTCAGATGAACGACCACAGGGTACGACGAAATCACAACAAAAAGCCGACGAATCCCTCGTGTGCCTTGATGTAACGAGCAAATCCAAACTAAAATGAATATTTAGTTGTTCTCGAATTAACGTAGCTGAAAATATTATTTCACGCTACGTTAATTCAGACTCAGTACAAATTACAAAGTATTTCCTGGTTCAATAGCAACCTGAGAGCTTATTGTCGGAATGCTTACGTAGCATTCCAAGCTCCCGAGGATTAGCAACAAACCAACTTGCCGAATAAGGAAGGCAATTACTCAGGAGAATAATTTTAATCAAAAATTAAAATTATTATCGGATGAACTTAATGTTTTATTTCTTAAGGACTAAAAATTTAGGTTTGCTTTTGCAATCCACTCAATTATGCAAGGGTGGATTGAGGAAAAAAGATATATAAATGAATTGAGTGCATGTATGAATGGATGAATTTATATCTTAATAATCAGCCTAAAATAAGAAGATAGAAATAAGAAAAAGGGGTCAATTTTAATCATCAATTTTTAAGCCAAAACTAAAAGCATGTAAGGTCCTAAAAAGGAACGAAAGTACGGTTTCACTCGCTTTGCTGAAGCGATCAAACACACACGCAAGCGCGCGCAAGCATCGTGCGCCACCTCTCTCTCGCCGATGCTCTAAAATATCGTCGTCTCTTCCTAGCATATAGCTTGGCTTCCGCGACGACTGCAGGCCTATAAGGTTCACACGTTGTACTCTCGCCTTCTTCCTCCCTATATTCTTACCATAAGAGCGTCTCTTTCTAGCAAATAAGCAAGCTTTACGCTATGGCCACAGCAGTTCAACGCGCCACGGTTTCTCTACTCGTTACCATTTTCATCTTCTTTTCATACTATTCTTCCATAAGTCCGTCTCGCTCCTCACCTTACATACTATTCATCGTCATCTCACAGCCGGAGCAAGTGGTAAAATCAAAACAACACCACGTGCCTACTCAGCGAAAAAGTAACCCCAAAATGCCTAATTTTTTATACATAAACAAAGGTTGGAAATAATAAATACTTAAATTTAAGTTGGAAATTCCAACCTGCATCAATTTTGATTCAAATTAAAATTTAGATTTTTTGTTGGGTATCCTGCGAGGTTCCTGTCTCGCAGGTGCAAAAATCCAAATGAAGGCATTTGACAATTCTGCAAATATCCCTAACTGGATCACCCCAAATATGAACCGTCGAGGTGCATCGGCCAAAAGTAAAAAACGACGTTTCCTGAGTAACCTGCCACGAACCAGATCGACTGAGTCTGTCCGTCCGTACTTCGGGACCTCGAATACATCGGAACTTTTAAAAGGCAACATTCAACCCGTAAGTCGTTACGTGTTCTATCTAGATTTAGCGGGACCATACTTTTTCCGGGTTGGCAACAGGAGCAAGCCGAAGGGATTGATCGGTTCAGCCAACTAAAATAGGATACGAAATTCGGACGTAACAGGTAACAGGTGCTCGCGCGTTCTGTGCCCATCACGCGTTTTCTCAAAGGATCAGAGTGGGTCAATAAATCCACGCAAATAAGAGGTTTTCAACTGCTTCGTCAAACACAAGAAAAACTCAAAAGGGAACCAAACCCGCTTTCCTTCCTTTCGGTCTGTTGAATTTTATGTGCCTGATGCATACATGTGACACGTGCTACCCATTGTAAAACATGCCCTTCTCTGTGCTCTATTTTGACTTAATAATTATTAATTCTTTATAAATAAAGATTTCAATTATTGTATTTATTAAACAATAAATTAATAATTAAAATAATTATTAATAATAAATAAATTCCAACATCGTCTCATACCGATTGTATGAATTATTATCAAAAATGGAATACGGCAGAGAACAATTCTCTGCAGAAATGCAACAATATTTAGGCAAGGTAGTTATTGAGGACTCGGGCAAGCCTCAACTTTTACCAAAGGAGCAGGTTAAGTTTACAAATTGTAGCTGTTACATTTGCTGCTGAACTGCCAAGCTGAACCACAGGCGGTACCATGAATTCTCTGTTAAGTAGTAAATGTCGAGAAAACTTTGCAACAAATGCGTAGTCTTGCAAATTATTATTTTTTTCAAAATAAAAGAATAAGGGTTTTCTATTTTCATGTAGCATATGAAGAACTAGGGTGGACAGCTAGCGTTTTTTCTCGAACACGATCTCGGCAGACGAGTTCTGTGAAAACGAGCTAAATCTAAAAATGCCTCCCTCCCGTATCGCGGGTCTAACGCTCTGAAACGCCAAGACTGCTGCTGAAATTATCCGGTAGCGAGCAGCAGGTTTAGAGCTTTTTTTCTTGTTGTCGAGTTTTTTCTCCAGTTTTTTCCCTTGTCAACAAACAACAACTTGCAGTCCGCTTCAAATGTCGAAAACTCGCGGTTTTCACACATCTGTTTTCGATATAGCCCTCTGCTTTTGTACATCACACTTCTGCCTCTATCTCTCGCAGTAGATTATAATCATATAAAAAGAGGGTCATATACCTGATACTAAAGATTGTACTTTCCTGTACAGTACCCTCCCACTTATCACGAAAGTCTGGGTCTGGGATTCACGTTAGGTGAGTTCCCCACCACATTGAAAAACTGTCTCTCCGCGTGCTTTATCCTCATAGCTGATTGGTAGAGAAAATTGAATCTATTCAAAAAAGTTAGGGTCCAAATTTGACATTTGAGGAAACAAGTAATAAAGAATATTTAGAGGTTATAATGCTAATTTTACACGCCAATCCTTTTAAAAATTCTGGTTTGTTACAAGTTTTATTAAAAGAAAAAAAAAGAAAAATTTGAGAACTCTGGATAGGCATGTAAGTGTTTCGATAAAAAAAATGTATTTTTCGCTTAGCTTGATCATTCCTTGATATTAAATCGAGGGTCTACTTCTCTTGCAATATCGATTACAGAATCTCCTTTTTTAACCCGATATATTATTTTTTATTTCTCTTCCAAAAGAAATTTGGTCTTCGATCTAGAATTGCTTGTCATTTACAAATTCAAGTTAACTTCTTCAATAGGTTACATCGAATGTCAACATTTGTTGAAAAATTATGTTTTCGCGCGAATATTGTTTATATTGTGTGCGCAAGTATGTATCTGTAATAGGACCAAAGCGCGGTAGTGTGATAGGTGGTAGGGTACTGGATGGCGATACCGAAATGGAAATTGAAGGTTCGGAAAGCAGAACCGAATAAGCGTTCGAGCAGTAGCCAGGGGTGGGGATGACGCGCAGAAAATGCGACGAAAGAGAGAAGGGATTTAGGTCTACTTCTCTTCCAATCGGCAGGTAAGGTTAATTTGGCAACGAACTCCTCGCTTGAACTGAAAAAGGTAATAAACCTAAATTCATTGCATCCAATTCCAAAAATATTTAATAGTCTTGTGAAAAGCACCTAATTTGTACAGAGCTCAGGTGCGGAGCCCGAGATATCTTCAAGAGATTTAGAAAGCTCAATATAATTTTTTTCAAATGGAACAGTTTTTATAACTTTCAATACTCCAGGGTATGTATTTAGATTAGAACTAGGGTTCACAAATTATCAAATAAGGTGTTTGGATTGATTCTTAATTGACTAGAAAAAATCCTAGAGATGGGAATTGAAAGTTACCCTACATTATGTTTCTTAACATTAAGTAAAATAAGTAAATCGTCTGCAGTGTCCCGTAAATTCAACTGGTCTCTACGGATAAAAATCTCTGAATATTCTCAGGCTCAAGGAATCTTTTAATGATCCAGGTAGCTCATTTGAACAGTCTGAAGGCTTTAAAATGTCATTTTCAACATTGAAATAAGAATTCTATCATAAATAACACGTAGAGAGGTTGTCTCAATAAAGTAGCCGACACTCACTAAGGATCCTTTGTTAAGCTTTCGAATTAAAATTTAGAAATAGATTTTTTAAATTTCAAAGTCAACAGCCTAAAACATAATAATTCGGAATCTACGCGTTTCAATTATGTCAGATATCTGAAAAATGTTATGTTTAAAATTGGAATCAATATAACGTGTCTCGTAAATGGAATGAGATACGCAAAAACAGACAACCTTTTTTAATTCAAGTCCAAATAGTATATTAATATGTACGTTATAAATATAAAAAATGTATAATGAGAAAATTCATCAATTAAAAAAGTGTTAATAATTTGGAGACAAATTTAAAAGTATATACGTATCTCATTCCATTTACGAGATACGTTCTATTAATTCCAATTGTAAACATATAAAACAAAAAGATATCTCAAAAAATCGTAACCCGTAGATTCTGAATTTCTAACCTCATAGATAATTTCAAAATTTTGCAAATTATAATTTTTGATTTTCCACTTTTTTAGCTCGTCTACTTGGTAGTCTAGTCGCAGGTATAAACGAAACTTCTGCTGGCATTTAAAGCCGGAGTCTGAGTAGCTTCAAACGAGCAGCACTGGAACGGTATTGGCCAGTGCCATTTTAGTGATTTTTCATCAGCAGGGTATATCATATTCGACAAAACGCCCCGTTGTTCAAAGAAAATTACGTTAATGGTAATTTAGTTTTTTACATATTTACATCTAATCTTGTAGTCAAGTATAAGGAATCATTGCAACTTCTTTGTTTGCGCCAAGGGTTCAAAGAAAATAAACTACTACACTTATTGATTTCAAATCGTAGATTTTAAATTATTTATGTCTTACGGTCCAATCGTAAATCGCAAAATAAATACAAATATTGATTTGTTTCATCAAATCATTTTACAATAAACTACTATACTACAAATACTATTTACCGTGAGATTAGGCATGTGCTCCTGTGCTTGAAAAAAATAGGATTTCTTTTGTTCTATGTTAAACACGTCGCAGCCTTTCAAGGAAAGTTTTTCCAGGCTTGAAGGAAAGTCTGATACTTGGATCTGAAAAAAAATTATAATTGCTATTTTCGGACAAGAAAGTCCTGACAGTTTTATAATTATTCTCATATTTCTTACTTCCATTCCGTTGATATAAAACTCCTCTATTATTAATTCCTTCAGATGCGTGCATGTTTCCATTATTATGTCAAGAAAATTCTTGTTAAACTCTGAATAATTATTCCATTCCGATTTTCCACGTATAGCAAAAGTTTTCACTGAAGGTTGAAAAAATTTCGTGTATTTTTTTAATTCTGCTACTGACATTGCTCTTGCACGATAATCCATGACATCCCATAGAGTTCTATCTCGCGTAACTCGGTCTAAACGCTGACAGCACCTGTTAATATTAAATTAAAGTAATTTAAGCGTACTGAAAAATCTATGATTTGTTAGAAAAATTATTTTAGACTGAGATAATCTTACATGCTTAGATTCATCGTGTCAAAAGAATCAAGATACTTTATAATCATGAGCAAAACGTCGTCAGAGAAATTCAATAAGTTGGGTTGCACTGCAGTTCCATCTTTTGAATCATCCTTTATTTTTGCCCGTTTCGAATTTCCACTGCTCGATGGATCAGGTGACAAGGATTTACTCCGTTTCACCTTCATTTTCTAAAACCTGATTAACAAAAAGTTGAAGAACTATGTTATAAAAAATATCAGTAATAAAATATAAAGGCAACAAGACATTAAGACTTTTAAGCCTTAAATTAATATCTAAAGTTATATAATTATATAAAATTATATTATTTTATTATATAATATTATACATTCTATAATATTGTGTGTGATTAAACAGTTTCAATGTTTTTTAAAGAATTATTTTCTTACATCAGATCCTAGAAAATATTTCATCTGTTATTTTTCATACTTGAACGATGCATCGATAGTATGGTAAATTATTTCATAAATAAATAATTAAATGCATAAATCGTAGAAAAATTCAAGTCTGAACATGAAATTTCAATCTATAGCCTATAAATGTAAGGTGGCAGTCCAAAAGGTGCTAAGGGACATTTTGAAAAAAATGGGTTTATTGGCCCGAAAGTTATTTTAAAATCAATTACACATCCTGTTAAAAAAAATTGCTCGAAAGCGCATTTTTTAGTATAGTAATAAAAAGTTGGTATGCAGCAGGGTGTCAAGGAACATGCTGTGCTTAACCCTCATGCAGCGTATTCTTTCAATTTTGGTAATTTTCTTACCTTTGAAAAGTAATACTTCTCTTCTTAAGCGTTTCTTAATAATTAAAATTAAAAACTAAAATATTTTAATTTATTCTATATAATGTCAAATTTAATATAAAAATAATCACATTTAATTACTTCTAAAAGCAAAAAAGCGAAAAATACAAACACCAAAAATTTCGTTTTCACAATATGAACATCGAAAATGGCGGCTTTCGTAGCCTGTGAAGTGGGACTAAATGGCTGTAAGCAGGTGAGTGTGTACGAAAGTACTTTACAAACTCTAGTGTTTCCAAGCCTGTTATGACAAACCCTAGAGTATTTATACTTTCGCGAGTTACGACCTAACCCTACCGGAGAAACTTCTCAAGTATTGCCACTACAGCGCGCACAAACTTTCTGTGCGCTGCAGTGGCATCACTTACGTTGCAACGCAGACTTCAGGTCTCTTTGAAAGAATTGTCACTGCGTATTCGTCAATATTTGTGTCATGGTCGTTCAATGTTCTTATTGTGAAAAAATATACGCAGCAAGGGGCTGAAACCTCGCGAACACCAACTCGCATGTTGACTGTACTCGGAGCTTGCGACCCCTCGTGCAGCCAACTTCATGCTCTTTTGCATTCACTCGGTTACGCCCCTAGCCACGTAATGTACTATTCCCGCGAGCTGAATAACTTTTTTAAGTCAACAGTTTTCAATTCTCATTCAGCACCACCTTATTCTCGAAAGCGTATTTTTATTTTGCAAAAAATAAAAAATTCTAATTTTAATCTCTACCGCAAACTGTTTATAAAAACATGTGAAATTCTAGCCTCAGCTGAATTTTTATCAAATTTTTTTGGCCTCAAATCATTAACACTTCAGGGAGTGCACTTTTAGTTTATCTTTAGGTCGAGCACTGAGCTCCGGAAAATTTTGCCATATTTAAAGTTTCTATTCCGGAAAATTGTTGTGCCAATGAGGAAGTTTCTGTTCAGATTATATTTTTGGAAAAATAGTACAATGTTTTGCGCATTTTTTAAAGAGAGGCTTGGAAAAGGGGTTCGAGATGTAACAGATCACTCTTCTGTGATCAGTCACTAACACGCGTTTTTTTAAAGGAAGATTTAGAAAAGGAATTCGAGTTGTGACATATTACTCGTCTGTGAGCAGTCACTGATAAGTATTTTTTTGAAGGGAGAGCTGGAACAGGTTTCGAGATTTGACCAATTACTCTTCTCTTGCCAGATGTCGGACTGCAAAATTAATATAGACAAAAAATGTCTTGCTACCGGGTGGGCAGAGTTATTCACATTAGTTGGCCATCACCAACCCGACTCCCTTTTTAAATTTTTCTTCAAATTATTAGCAGTTTTCAATTGGTAAATTTTCGCACTATACCAGGTGTATACATATGAAACCGGTATTTTTTCAAGAAAAAAACACATTTATTTCAAGAGAATGATAACAAATATTTTATTCAAAGTATGCGCCC
>NC_046659.1:29821630-29823292 GCF_010883055.1 Belonocnema kinseyi | reverse complement strand
AATACGCCAATTAGCACAAATGGTAAGTTCCGACAGTGCCTACAAGTGTGCCTACTGGCCGCTAGATGGCAACACCGGTTTCATATGTATACACCTGGTACATATTTTATAATTATTAAATGATCCCTTAGTACATATTTTATAATTATAAAATATGTAATAAGGGATCATTCACAAATTACGTAACGCGGTTTTATTTTTTCCATATCGCTGTATCACTGTTCACTTCACGGAAATTATATTCTCATCTTTATTTAAACAAAAGAAGAACGTGTTACGTAATTTGTCAATGGTTCCTAATATACTATTTTGGAGTTCTATTAAAAAATTTCTGTTTTGGCGTTTCTCATTTCATTTACGAGATAAGTTATATTCATTCCAATTTTAAACAGCTAAAAGAAATAGTTAGATATCTGAAAAATCGAAACGCGTAGATTCTGAATTCCTAACCTTCTCATTAAATCTGTGCATTATTCAAATAAAATCGGTTTTCCTCCGAACCGAAATAACTGAGTTTAAGTCCAAAAAGTTCAAGTTGAACTAGGCAGTTCTTTATGACAAACTTTTAATTATTTATATAAATAAAACTTTGCCATAAGGACAACAGCAGGATATCGCCGGGAGCAGATGTGATGTAGTGATGTAGGACAGATGTTGCCGGATTGTTCTGGCTGTGGTAGAGTAGGCGTTCCGCTTACATAGCCCCTTTTGTGGAGCAGCTCGGCATGGTTTTGCAGACGTTGATGCGAAACGTGCGATAGCGCTGGGTGTTTATCGCACCACAGAGCATGCAGTCGTGCCATGTAACCCCGTTCAGGTGCCACACTTGCAACGTTAGCACTCTAGCAAGTCGCGATTTAGGTGCTACGTCCACCTGAAGGTCCCCCAGCTCTGGAGTGGTCGGCATTGTTCTATTTCTTTGAACCGCACTTACGACAACTATGTTTGGTGGTATCATTGTTGTTCCCGCGAAAAGCTAGGGAAAGAGGTTCGTCCATCCATGTAGAGCCCCGCATGCAAGGATAAGACTGTGTACTCTGAGAGGTCGCCCAGTATCCCAGAGTCACCGTTCTAGACACCTGACCCAGGTGCCATTCATCTTTCGGCACACCCTACCTAAGGGTGTTCCCGCGTTGTCGTCGCGGTAGGGCTTGATCTCTCCTCTAATGACTTCGGCGGCTATGCTGGCGGTAGCGTAGCTACTGGTAAAGCCTCCCAAGCCAGACAGGCAAGGAAGGAGGAGGATAGGGACTAAGAGGAACATTTAGGGGAAGGAAACCCGAAATAAAACCAAACATGGTGGCGAAGAGAAAACCGTAAAGGTTTTTCGCATGGAGTGAGCAGCGAAGCTATGCAAAGTAGGTGTCGTCTTTCGACAAAGTACGTCTGTGACCAACGACCTTGAAGTAATGTGGAAGCAGTTTCCAGAGTTGCTGGTAGATGCGGGAGGACGGGTTTTAGTCGGTTAAAATCCGACACTGCCCCACTACCCAAACTTTAACTGGGTGTCTTTTGAAGATTTCCCCTCCTCATACAAAAAAAAATCTTTCGGCACAGTTTTCACATCTCCGCTTGGGGGTCAATTCCTTCAGTTCCACCCCTAGACAATTGTCCGCGACTGCCTGTTAATTTTTTGTAACCATATTCAGCAGAGGCCCCTGG
>NC_046659.1:29819410-29821530 GCF_010883055.1 Belonocnema kinseyi | reverse complement strand
ATTCCATTCCAATTTCCTTAGTATATCGTTCGACAATCCCCAGAGCTAGATGCAGTTGCTCTCTGTTTTTAGCATAGATCTTAAGATCGTCCATGTAAAATGTCGCTGTGAAAAAAATACATTATTTTAAAACATCGTGAAAAAGAACACATAAAAGGTAAGTATAAAAGTATAAAAGTAAAGGGCTACAAAAAAAATATATTTCGGTAAATGCTGAGAAAAAGCCTTATTCCTATAAGCGCCATGAAAAAAGACTTTTCTCAAGAAAAAACCGTGAAAAAATCCTTATTTGTGAAAAAGCCGTCAAAAAAGAGCGTATTCGTTAAAACTTTTAATAAAACTGTTTTATTCCAAGAAAAAAAAACTATTAACACAGGCCCACAAAAAAAAGTTGTCTGCACGAGACCAGCGACTAGGCTACCCTTATGAATTTTGAGCCACTGAATCCAAATCTGGCCTCAGAATTCCTCGTACGCGTCTCAATTTTCCCCTAGATGCAAAAAGTAGGGAAAAGTTTAAAGATTTCTGGTCACACAGGCCAAACAAAAAATTTGTCTGCACGAGACAAGTGACTAGGCGACCCTTATGGATTTTTGAGCCGCTGAATCCGAATCTAGCCTCAGAATTGATCTTACGCGTCTCAGTTACCCCCCCCCCCCCCCCCCCCCCCCCCCCTCCAGGTGCAGAAAATAAGGAACACTCTAGGGATAACTTTCACGTTATTTTGATAAAACCAGTATATGCGAAAATAGGCACATCGATATTATATTCTCAAGTGAAACAACTTGTAGAGAGATAGTTTGTACACGAAAATTCTTTAGTGTACCTTCTATTCACCTAGCTTGGGTAATTCTAGGGAAATTGAAGGGCTTTCTCATATTAAATGGATTTACACGGGGGGAAAAAACAAAAACCAAATATCCTTCACAGTTTTGCATGCGAAATCAGTCACTTGTCCCGTACAGACAGCTTTTTTTTGATAGGCCTATGTGAGCAGAAATTCCCTAGGCTTTTCCCTACATTTTGCATCGAGGGAGAAAATGGATCAAACCAGAAAAATGTGTGGTTCATATGTAGATTTAGCTCACAAACCTGCAAAAGATGTGGCAATTTTGTTATTTTTTCCTGTACAAATCTATAGAATATGAGAAAGACCTTCAATTTCACTAGAATTACCCATGCTAGGGGAACGGAAGGCTCACTAGGGAATTTATGTGTACAAATTAAGTATCTATAAGTCGCGGCACTCAAGAATATAACATCCATCTGTCTATTTTCGCGTACACTGGTATTATTAAAATAACGTCCAGAATATCCCTAAGTTTTTGGCTATTTTCTGCATCTAAGGGAAAACTGAGACGTGTACGAGAAATTCTGAGACCAGATTTGGAATCAGCGGCTCAAAATACATAAGGGTAGCCTAGTCACTTTTTCCGTTCAGGCATTTTTTATATGCCTTGTGTGACCAGAAAATCCCTAGACTTTTCCCTACTTTTCGCATCTAGGGAGAAAATGGTATAAATATTATGAATGATAAATTTTCAATTATAATGGGAGAAGCCCTTTTAAACTTTCAGCATGCAGTAACAAAAATCTTTATCTTATGAATGTTTTAACTGATCGAGTTTTGCTTAACAATATTTATAACCTTTGGGTCAGTCAAATAATTAATATGTGAATTATTATATTCGCTGTTTAATATTGTAATAATTGTTTATCATACTGATAATATCAAATTGTCGAAACATCGGGTGACATTGATAAAAAATGTATTTCAATTATTTGACTTAACTAAAGTAGATAAATGTTATTGTAAATTTTAAAACTATTGTGCAAAGAGCAAGAAGAACATTGTAGACATAGAAATAGTGATTAGTCTATAAATTTGTTGTAAAAGTCATGGTACTTTGCCATTACGGCCATTCAATGATGCGGGTTTTTTCACAGTATTTATACAAGACGTGTTTTTTCACAGCTTTTAACAATATGTATTTTTTTACAGCGTTTACTGAGATATATTTTTGCTCTTCTCATTTTACCATATATAGATGAGTTTTTTCATGGCGTTATAATAAGAAGTGCTTTTTTTCACAGCGATATAATTTACGGGTTCGTTCTCC
>NC_046659.1:29814810-29819310 GCF_010883055.1 Belonocnema kinseyi | reverse complement strand
ATGCAGATGCATTTGATCAAATTTGATCACATCAACTAACTTATAACCAAATTTGAGGCATCTCGAAAGTTGTATAGAAGTACAATATTTGTATACTCGTAGCGAGCCTTAGATATGATTGATTAAATTGAAATTTTCAACAGGCAGTTTTGAGTATATTAAGAACAGATTTATGAAAAAAATGTTAATTATTTTTTAATTTATATATTTGAAGTAATTATAAAAATAAATAAAAATTACAAATTTCAGTTAAACAGCAACTTTTCGACGAGCCTGAAGAATGTATGACATCTAAGAACTCAAAGTAGCTTATTGTTAGACTCGGGACTTGCAGATGCAGACTCGGCCATAAAGCCTCCTGCTATAGCTACAGGCCCACAACTGTAGCCCTGGCTGCCCTACGAACTACTTCCATAGCAGTACCTGCGGCTGGGCCAATGGCAAGAAGGCAAGAAGGAAGTTAAAAAAATAGAGATGCGCAAAGGAAGAAGAGAAGGAAAATAAAATACGAGTATACGTTTCAGCTAGAAGGGCACTCGGAAAACATTTTTAAAAAATGCAAAGGAATGGAGGAAAAAACTGGAAAAGGGAAGAGGAAAATAAAAAGATGAGTGACTTCTGGGAAGCAATAGAAGTCTACCGGCCTAGAAGGAAAAGGAGAGGAAGAAAAAATAAACAAAGGAAGCTGGGTAAACCACTTCAAAAGATTACTGAATGCAGAAGAGGAATCAACGGAGACCGGAGAAGAAAATAATTAGCAAAGGGAAAGAGATTAAGGAAAATGGGAAGAAGAAGAGCTAGCAGAGGACGATTTCTTGAGCCGGGACTTTGAAGCAGAAGAAGTTAGACAGGCGCTGAATAAGACGAAGACCAAGAAGGCGGCAGGGGAGGGCGGAATAACCGCTAAATTCTACAAGAATTTACCAGCAGCAGCGATGGAAAACTTGTCAAATATTCTTAATGAACTGTGGAAGAAGGAGAAGCTGGAGACCAATTGGAACATCGCATGGATCTACCCAATCTGCAAAGCAGAGGACGAGGAGAAAGTGAACTACAAGGGAGTTGCACTCCTAGATGTAGAATATAAGCTGTTAGCTAAAATATTAGCCGAAAGATTGAGGGCGACGATAGAAAAGGAGGGGGAAATAGGAGAAAGCCAAGCAGGATTCAGAAAGAAAAGGGGAATACATGACCATATATTTGTCTTGAATTCACTGACAGGATATCGATTGAAGAGAGAGAGAGAGGGGGGAAGACTAATGGCAGCCTTTGTGGATTTGAAGACAGCTTTCGATTCAATTTACAGAGATATCATGATATCACTCTGACCAAGAGAAACGAAGGAGGAACGGTGATTGGGAAAACGAAAATCTTCGCAATAAAATCCGCTGATGCTATGGTACTTCTGGCAGAGGAGACGGAAGGTCTGAAACAAATGCTAAAAACTTTGGAGAAATACGTGAAGAAAAACAAAATGGAAGTCAACATCACAAAAAAAAAAATAATGGTCTTCAGAAAAGGAAGGAAGCTCAAAAAAGAAGAATCGTGAAATAAAAGGGTTGAGGAGAAGAGCATATCTATTAGACGGTTTGGGTAAATCGGGATTCATGAACGGCGTGGAAGTGTCGGGCCAAAGTGTGTAGGCTTTGCGATAAGAAAGATGAAACTCCGGAGCAAATAATATACTGTGAAAAACTCGAAGAGTTCTTGAAAGCGTGAGAGAGTGGAGAAAAATGTTGTTAGAAGGATATAATGGAGAAGAAAAGCTGAAAGAGGCATTCAAAGGAAATGTTTCGAAGGAAATGTGACCTCACAAGGACATTTTAAAAGGATGCCAGAAGAATTGCAGCGACAGGAACAATAGTAAGAGAGAAGATGGACGAAGAAGTGGAATAAAGTGAATATGAGACAATTAAAAAGTGTACAGAAAAAATGAAAGGAATTGAATGTTAGAATAAGAGAACTATGATTATTTGAATTTAGAATTAATAATTTATTCTGACTCATGCTTTCTGGGCTTAGATTACTCAATACATCACATTTTCTAACTTTTCTTAATTCTAAATTCAAATAATCATAGTTCTCTTATTCTAACATTGAAGTCCTTTCATTTCTTCTGTACACTTTTTAATTGTCTCATATTCACTTTATTCCACTTCTTCGTCCATCTTCTCTCTCACTATTGTTCCTGTCGCTGCAATCCTTCTGGCCTCCTTTTAAAATGTCCTTGTGAGGTCACATTTCCTTCGAAACATTTCCTTTGAATGCCTCTTTTAGCTTTTCTTCTCCATTATCTCCTTCTAACAACATTTTTCTCCATTCTCTCACGCTTTCAAGAACTCTTCGAGTTTTTCACAGTATATTATTTGCTCCAGAGTTTCATCTTTCTTATCGCAAAGCCTACACACTTCGGCCCCACACTTCCACGCCGTTCATGAATCCCGATTTAACCCAACCGTCTAACAGGTATGCTATTCTCCTCAACCCTTTTATTTCA
Organism: Belonocnema kinseyi; assembly: GCF_010883055.1. Lineage (NCBI taxonomy): Eukaryota > Metazoa > Arthropoda > Insecta > Hymenoptera > Cynipidae > Belonocnema > Belonocnema kinseyi. The sequence goes on along the minus strand of NC_046659.1, from coordinate 29,816,813 downwards.
CGATTCTTCTTTTTTGAGCATCCTTCCTTTTCTGAAGACCATTATTTTTTTGTAACGTTCACTTCCACTTTGTTTTTCTTCACGTATTTCTGCAAAGTTTTTAGCATTTGTTTCAGACCTTCCGTCTCCTCTGCCAGAAGTACCATAGCATCAGCGGATTTTATTGCGAAGATTTTTGTTTTCCCAATCACCGTTCCTCCTTCCTTTCTCTTGGTCAGAGTCTCGTCCAGGTCCTCTAGAAAGATGTTGAAGAGTATTGGGCTCAATGGGCATCCTTGTCTTACTCCCGTTTTGTCTTGAAGCTCTCCGAGATTCCCTGTTCAGCAGTGACCGCGTTTTGAGTATCCTTATATATTTCCTTGACCATTCGTAACATTCTTCCAGTCACTCCTGTGCGTTCTAACATTTCTATCATGATATCTCTGTAAATTGAATCGAAAGCTGTCTTGAAATCCACAAAGGCTGTCATTAATCTCCCCCCTCCCCCCTCTCTCTCTTCAATCGATATCCTGTCAGTGAATTCAAGACAAATATATGGTCATGTATTCCCCTTTTCTTCCTGAATCCTGCTTGGCGTTCTCCTATTTCCGCCTCCTTTTCTATCGTCGCCCTCAATCTTTTGGCTAATATTGTAATACATTTCTAAAGGTAAGTACATATTTATTGCATATTTGAAAATAAAAAATAATGAACTCTTTTAGGATTGAAACAATAGGTATATATTTTGTATACAGTCGAACAATCAATTTAAACAGGCCTTTAATCAGACCTAACCTAAAAATGTAGTTTTTATTGCTTAAGAGAATATTTTTACGTAATTATCATGTAACAAAAATTACTTTGGAAAATATGTTTTGTATACTAAATTAATTCATTTATCATCTTAATTTTCTTACAAGATTCATTATATATAAATCTGAAAATAAGTTTAAACGATATGTAGCTCAGTTTTTAAATTGACCAAAAATAAGTTTAAGTGTTTTACATATTTGAAGGAGTCGTAAATTTTATTTACCTTGAAAATAATTGAGATATATCATAATGTGAAAGCTTTTAAAGTGTTGAAAATCTATATTTATTGTATTGGTATCATCTACCTTATATATTGTGTTGAGATTTCTAAAAATTAGATATTTAAAATTGTTGTCTCTTTAAATATAGAATTACATAATTTCATCTATAGATACTTAAGGCCATGTAATGAGTATAACAGCTGATCAAGTTAGCCCTAAGATCAATATTTTTTCACCCATATTGAAAAATAAAAGTTTAAATAACGCGCAAATTTTTTTCGGAAAATGTTAATAAATATTAAAGGATCGTTTGTGGCCTTGCAAAGAGCTGGAGGAAAAAAAGGTTATTTATGCAAATAATGATTACTGACGGACACATTTACGTTTTACAGCAGAAGTTTGATTTTTAACTTTCTCTGACGGTGATCATGCAATCTGTTTTACCCACAGACACTTAGAAGTTCGAAGTTGTCTACTCGCTGCGCTAGTGCTGCTTTGACACAGCTGATACCAGACGGATACGTATGTCCGACCAAATATGTTTATTTGCATTTCAAATGCAAACATTAGTTTTTGCATTATTTGTGCATAATGTTCGTGAGCTATTTTTGTTGTTTTGCCCCACTTTGATCAATATAAATCTCATAACTAGCCCATTGACAACATTGCAAATTGCTTGCAGGCTTTGACGACAGCACGGTCGGTATTTCTCCAAAATAGTAATTAAAAAAAAACATTTTCACTATTCTAATTATTTAGGACCAGAGACATATTCTTGCATGCCTTCTATTTATCGTGCTAAATTCTTAACACCATATCTCATACCGTATGGACGTGAGTTGGGAAAGAAAACTTCCACTGGTTTGGTCACGTGACCCTCTCGTCACATGGCCTTCCGTACTCATTTAAAAACTTAATTAAATTTATTGCCAGAACGCGAACACTGTTTTTGAATATTCCATCAACATATATTTTGTAAGTGTAATATAT
>NC_046659.1:29782578-29814710 GCF_010883055.1 Belonocnema kinseyi | reverse complement strand
ATAATATATATAATATTATGATAATGTATTATGAATTATAATTTAACTCTTAAGGATAATTCACAAATTATGTAACGCGTTCTTCTTTTGTTTAAATAAAGATGAGAATATAATTTCCGTGAAGTGAACAATGATACAGCGATTTGAAAAAAAAGAAAACGCGTTACGTAATTTGTGAATGATCCCTTAGTGTCAATTACAAGAATCAAATATTTTTTTATTAGGAATTAGAGTAAAAATCAAGGTGGCCGCTCAACTAGGAAATGACCGGGACTTTTTCAAGACCAAGGAAGAAATGACTGAATATATTTTTTGACAGAGAATTGTACACATTTTTAGAACAAAAATTTGTCCAGCTTTTTCCATTTTATATTTTAATTTTTAGGCGTAAATTTTAATTTAAAGAATTTTAAAATCAACTGTGAATGTAAAATTTAATAATTTTAAAAATTGAAATGCACTTTAGGATTTAGAAAGTGAATAAAAAAAATCTTATTAGTTAAAAAAATGTAAACGCCCGATTGAAACTTTATAAACTATTTTCAATTTGTAAATAAGTTCCAAACAATGTATTCAAAATTAAAAGCTTTTATTAAAATTCAAATATTATTTCATTCTGAAACTAAACTTTGAACGTTACATTTTAATTTTTCTATTAAAAAAAAATCAATTTGTGATTCAAATTGTTGCATTTTGTTGTATGAATATCAATTAAACACCTATTATTCTTAGAAAAAATTCGAGTAAGTTGAAGAGACATTTAGAACTTTTGAGAAAATTCAAAATTAATTAAAAATTTGAAATTATTTCAAATAATTTAAACGAAGTGTCTGCGTTAACCGTAAAATCCGGCTAATCGTACCAAAATTTTTGTGCAAATAGCCTCTGGCTTAATTTAAAACGAAATATAGATTTTGGATGATTTTGAACAAAACATTTAGAAGCTTTTTAAAAATTTTGAAACGCTTCAGAAGAATAAAAAACATTTCTTAGTAAAATTGAAAATGATCTTGTATCTTGAAAAGATAATTTTAAGTGAATATTCAAAAAATTTATAAAGATTTACAAAATTATCAAAAATAAATGTGGAAGGTTTTAAGGATTTTTTTTAATTTGGCAGTTAAAAAAATATATTTAGTAAAAATCCGAATCATATTAAAAGAGATTTAGACTAACAAAATTTCAAAAAATATATAAAATGAAATAACATCAATTGTTCAAATTATTTAGTAAAAATGTATGTAATTTGTTAAAAATTCGCCTTTTTTATAGAAATTTATCTTAGTTGAAAATTCAACTATTTGGATAAAAATGTATGCGTTTTGTTGAAAGTTATTTTGTTTAATTGAAAATCGGACTTTTTTATTTTAAAATAGTGTATTTTGTTTAATTTTTTTCGAAATAGTAGAAAAATAGTGTCATTGTTTCAAAAAAGTGTAAAATAGTTTAATAGTGTAGTGAGTCCGAGGCCTGTAGTTGATTTTAAGTTATACATAATCTCTGTCAAGTATCTTTTCCGAGAAGTTTTAATAGTCATTTATTTATTTTTTGTTTATCTGCTAGATTTTATAATGTTATAAATTATCTTTGTCCATTTAACAATTTCTATAAACTCTTATATTCAAAAATTGTTTATTATGGATTTGAAAATGCATTAGTTTTAATATCAAGACTATTATTTTAAATTACTTTATTTTATGGGGATATAATTTTTTATTTAATTATAATAATTATAAAATTCAGATATATTTTTGATAAACTTAAATCTTAATTTAAAAATAAAATTTTTAATTATTCATAAACAAATTGATTTTCAGTTCATTTGAATTGTGAGTATAAAACATTAAAATTGCATTAATTATTAAATTTAATATCATTATAGTAACAAAAACTAAACATTGATTATTTTATTTCGTAATTCTCAATTTTACTGTGAAGATTCAAATTTTAGCGTGAAGTTTCCAATGTAATGGAGGGTATCGAGTTTAGGGATTCTAAGGGGCTCAAATCCGGTAAATGATTTTGACAGTTCTGAGTCAGAGTCGAGTAGATCAGACCTGCTGGCCTGGGATCGCTAGTAGACACCAGGGTCGCCCTTTGGAGACCCCTGACTTATAGCATTGGAAATGATAACGTGGATTTTTATTTTCGAAACTGAATCTGAGTCTTTGAATTCTAAAATGTATAAGAGTTCAAAAATTGTTATGTAACAGTTTGATTGCATTTAATTAAAAAATGCTCATTTTAAAAGTGCTAGTAGCTTCCATTTGATAAGTATAAATTATTGAGCATTTGAATAAAAAATAATTAAATTATTATTTTTTTTAATTCAAGGGTTACATTTTGCTTACTTTTATTTGCAATTCAGTTTTTATTACTTTAAATGGAAAAAATTTGTAGCTTTAAAGGTCGATTTTTTGAAATTTCGTTGTCCGCTAAAAATGTTTGCGAACGGGAAAAAGACGGGGATTTTTTTCTTCAATTCAAATGGCCACCCTGAAAAAATAACAATAGTAAATACTCATACAAAAAAATCTATGTATATATTATAGTACATTTATTATTTTGAAAATAGTCCTAATTGTAAATTAATAAAAAACCTTCTTAAATATGAAAATCAAAAAAATTCAGATCCATAACTACAAATTAAATTACTGTATTAACTCCTTTTTTGTTAATTTGCACTAATTCTTCTTATTTGAACAACAGGCATTAACAAGGATTTACACAGATATGAAACTAGTAAAAAATATAAACATTTTTCTATTAACTTCCTTGCCCCTTTTAGGAAAGATACTTTTTGAAAGCAATCGCGTATCCGATATTTCCGAAACAACTGATGGTTCTCATTGGTTTGTAACAGGAAAGGTATTATCCCAAAAAAAAAGTTACAGAGTCACCCTATGATATAAAGATCGAAGTAAACAACTTAGCATCTTATTTTATCCCTACACATTTTTAATCATGCGTAAGGAGAAAAAAAAAATAATTTGGATTGATTTCAGCTTCAAAGGGATCGTTCCATTTTAAATTCGACTTGTGGTTGCAAAGCTGGTTAATCTAAACGAGTTTGCAAGGACGTTTCAGCGTTTCGAATTTATATAAATAATGAATGCACTACATCGAAAACAGATGCACCATAATCATGGAATAAACCATGTTCTAAACAGTTAGAAAAGTACCAGAAAGAATCGACACTTGATCATTTATTTGGGCAAAAATTATTTAGAATAGAACAAGAAAAGGCTTTTAAATTTGAAGATCTTCAAAACGTGCCAGAAGAACTTTTAAAAATAAGTTGCCTTTTTATAGATATATACAAACTGAGGCGAAAAAATGCGAAAAAATGTACCAGCAGCAGTTTAAAGAAAAAACACACAGAACATATACTGTTCAGTATAATGATAATGTTGTAATTATTTTTTAGAAATTGGAATGCGTAGACGAACTTCAAAATTCATATGAAAACGTTCGCATCACAAAACAAGAATTAGTATTGAATCGGTTGGTCAATCCGACTGCTGTGAATGGTTTCGATAAAGATCAATGAGGATTACGTGCTCAAAAAAAGCTCATCAGATTACAACGAAACAAACCAATTTTGAAGATCTTGCGGTGCAAATTAAAAATTTGAAATTTGATGGACGACTTCTTCCACCTACGGCATATATGGTTTGGATATCGAATCTGATGCACGAGTTTTTTCACCGCTTGGACTGGTTGGAAAGTAGATTTAGTAGGACTCGTTGTTAAATTAAATCAGCCGTTTTTAGCAGCAAGCCCGGATCGTGTGATTCTCGATGAAATGTGTTTGTTGGAGATCAAATACCCATATACAGTCCAACCTCGGACACTGTCACACCTCGGACGCTGTCATCAGCTGTTTCGCGGACACTGTAAGAATCAGGTGATTACCCCAGTGCCGTCGCATCCTCGAAGCCCCTTCTCTGAGATATGTAGTACATATGTACTTAGTTTTGCAGAATAAGTTAAGTTAAAAGTGCAATTTAAATTTTTCCTAATTGAAATTTTATATTTTAACTTTACGGGGCTTTCAGATGTCTGAAGTCGCTTACACTAGCTGATTCGCAAGCAGTCAAGATAATGCAGGTTGTAGGTTAAATTACGTTGGCGTTGGAGGCTTTTTTATTGTTTTTTTATAATAATAATATCATATATATTTATGAAGCTATTACACTAAATCTCTGTTCTGAACATTATTGAAGTAAGTGAAAACATCTTACCGAACGGACTACGGACCTATCCTCTTCTATTACACCCTCTCAAGCAATGTCCAACCCTACTTTCCCTCACCCTTCCTAGTTCGATGATATATGAAATTGTATTGGAAATATGTTTGTATATTGGTCTATGTATGTCCTTTTTATTTTTTAATTATTAATTACACTTTTACTTTTTGAGTCCATCATAATAACGCGATACTAGTTCACCAAAGGTCATTCTAGAAAGTTCTTTGGACTAATACATTTTAGTTTATTTTAAAACAAATGAATGTTTGCGTTTCGATTCATATTTCTGAAATTTATCAGGCAAATGAAAATTGTTACATTTAATCTGGGTTTGAAGTTGAATCTCTTTCAAAACTTCAGTGAAATGGAAAACATTTCGACAATTTCAACATTTCGGAAACACACGACAGTGTATCTCTAAAGAAAAGGGCGGCGGAGAGAAGGGCGGGGGAGAAAAGGGTTGGACATTGGTTGGTTTACTAACGTAGTCCGTACAGTGGAAGGGGACGTTTGCTCCCCTCAGCCGGTGGCTGTCTGTGAAGGTTGGTAACGAAAAGTCAATCTCCCCAAGAAGGAAAATATAATCCATCGTGAATCTAAAGAATCCAAAGTGCCGTACCTTTTTTTCAACAAAAGAGGCAAGATAGAGTTGAAAGATACACGTCAATTATATTTGAAGAAGTTGATTAAATCAAGATGTCGCTAAAAAATAATACAAAAATGTCTGAACATTTTAAACAAAAACTTAAAACATTTGAAATTCAGCAGTTGTTCATTTTAAATAAACAATCAAATATTGCTCAATTTAAACAGTTTTTATGTTGAAATTGTTAAATTTAAAAAGTTTTCAATTATCATTTTCGTCTAATTATGATTCTACGATTTAAAAACTATGTGAAAATTTTAATATTTTATACACCTTCAATTAATAATGTGTACAATTAATTGATTTGAAACATTTTAATATAAAAGTTGTTAAAATCCAAACACTTTTAATTAATAATTGTTCGAGCGTTCAAAATTGTATTTAGACATTTTTTATTTAAACATGAAAGATTGGAGTATTCCCTACACAGCGGCCACCCTGATAATTGTTAAGTAATAAAGTGTACTTATTTCTATGTTAATAAATAATATATTTACAAATTGTCATTGCACTCATGAATTGAAGGATTTTGGCTATTAGCTACAATTGAACAAACGTGCATAATTGCATCTATATGAGGAAACAAATGCCTTGTAATATGGCTTAATATTCGTGATCGCTTAATTTGCTGGATTGCTCTTTCCACATAAGTTCTGATACTAGCAATGTTGTATGAATAATCGACCTCTTCGTTTGTAAATTGTGGACTTAATTTGCGGAAAACCTTTATCAGCTAAAACTTGTTCGCCTGGCTCTATTAATTTCAAACCAACACTGTCATTTGTAATGAAGCTATCGGTAGTTCTACCTCCATAACCTTTTGAATCCATCTGGTGTAACAGCTATCAGGTATTTAAGTTATGCGATCCTTTATAACTTGATTACAAAAGTACTTTTTGCTCTATTGTTGGTGGTGTTTCAGTTCTCAACTCAGTACAATCAATTATGCATCAGCAATTGGGATACATATGAAATCATTTCTAACATTCCGTAAAATATATCAGATGCTATACTGTTATGTATTTGAAAAAGACATGCCAGGGCACAAAAAGAAATTCCCAATTTTAACTTCATCGAGAAAAGTAGAAGTCTGTTTTCTTTTCCAAGTTTCATATAATAAAGAAGTTGTCCATCCTTGCCTAATTCGATTAGACTAAAGAGAGTAGCAAAAAAGGCCAATGTTACTCCAGCTAGTTGTTTCATAGTTGTGTCTGACTTTATATGAAGGAAGCCCATAGGCCCGCGAGCTGTTTCAAAATCTGGACCACATTTAGTGTCTTTCGTATTTATTACTTTTGGAACTTCTTTCTCAATAATAATTTTACTTTGTTTGACTAGTTGTCGAACGTGTATTTCTGTTTAAGAGGAGCTATTGTTATCTCGATTCCACCAGAACAAAACATTATAACGTATATCATCGTTGCTGTTTTCTTCTTCCACATAGGGATCTGTTTGGCACTCGATACTTCGACGAGTTTCTAAGGACACGTTTTTAACGCGTAAAATTCCGGAAATAAGTTACAATTCGAAAGTTAATTTCATTTTGTAAAAATTTACAAAAGAAGCCTTTTTTATTTAGTTTACAAATAAATTAAAGGCCATTCTGTCGTAAAACAAAAGCTAAATCAATTATATTAAAACAGGTTAATCGACTGAATTTAGTTGGAAACGTGTTGCCAAGTTATTTATAAAATCTAATTTTTAAATATAGTAAATATTAGTTCACTTCAAGTTTATTCAGCACTGTAAAATGTATAAATTCTTGTTTGATAATTTAAAATTATATTCAAAGGTGCATGGATGCAAGAAATGGCATTTCTCACACAAACTTATAAATAGCTTTAAACAGACAAAGCTGCAAAGCATATGTTTAATTTGAATCTGAGGAAGATGCAATTATTATGGGAACTTCAAATATTTAATTTTACCACTCTATAATAAAATTTAAAAGGAAATAATGGGCAAAAACGGTTTTTGAAGTGAACGTAAAAACTTGTGCTTTTGTACAATTTTAACTTTTTTTTCTCATTAAACTGCTGTACGTAAAATGTCAAAACTTAACACCAGTAATTGCTATGCAATTGTGCATCAAAATTTACTATTTCAGCGATATATTATTTTATTCATAATACAATTATCTTTGTCTGTTAGAAAATTTGTGAAAAAAAACGAACTGTTTAGAAGCCCGTAACTTCTAACTGTGACCTTCGAAAAATCAGACGCTTGACATATAATTAAATTCCACTATTAACTACCCAGTTTGCAAATTTGGTAAAGGCCATATAAAAATAAATAAGTTTAATAGTTCGCGGTATGACGTTTTCAAAACCATTATTATGTTAAATAATTTTACACATTTTTCAGTTTTTCGTTAGCAAATAATTGTTCGGCTAACTTCAGCTCACATCGTAACCTATTAAAGAATAACCCTCACATCGTGAAATTTTTAACCAAAATATTTTTTTGATGAAGCGAAACACCTTTGCTATGCATACTGCGTATATAATAGTGGAATTTAATGATGTGCCAAGCCTCTGATTTTTCCAAGGTCCCAAAAAGAAGTTACAGGCTTCTAAAATGTGGATTTGTCACAAATTTTCTGACAAAAATAATTACATTATAAAAAAAATATCCATAAATTTGGAGTAAATTCTGATGGACAATGGTAATTCAAAAACAGTTTTGCCCATTATTTCCCTTTGCATTTTATTATGGAGTAATAACATTAAATGTTTAAAGCTTACATAATCATTACGCCGTCCCCAGCTTTAAAATAAATACAGTGAAACTCTTCTATAGCGCCGATTTTGGGGCTGACGGTGGGTAGGAAGTAACTCATTATATCCAGCTTTGGATGTAAACAGCCAGGGGAATATAAACAATTTCCGATGAATTTTAATGCAAGGTCAAAAAATATTTTCTTTAATACGGAGACAAGGGTCAACTAAATATTTAACGGAAATGAGGAAGTAACTTTATTGATACGCGCTAAATAAATGTTTTACCTGCTTACGATATATATTCGCAAGTCAGATGGCGCTGTTATCAATGACAAGCTTATTTCATCATAGCACGAAATAATCAATCAATCCCATCGGCTTCAGTAGGCAACGGAGCCCCACTGCTGTTCTTGTCGTGCTAATCCGTGAGTGTTTTCCGCTTTAAGTTAACTAACCGAACGCCGTGACACATTTACACAGGTAGGCCATCAGAGTAGAGCTCCTTACCTCAACGCTCCTGCTTGGCCACGCCTGAATGACCACCGCACACCCATCGAAACACCTTTTACTTCCATCCGCGGCGCGGCCTCAATTCTCGGAAGGGCTATAGAAGGGAGGGCTATTGAAGGGTTTCACTGTATATCCTTTGTAAGTTTTAAGTGTGAGAAACGCCATTTTTGCACTGGTTCACCTTTGAATACTATTTAAAATCAAAGAAACAATAATTTATACACTATAAGGTGCTAAATCAACTATAAATGAGATATTATTTGCTATATTTAAAAATAAGTTTTTTTAAAGAAATATGTCCGTAACGCGTTTTAGATGAAAGTAGGTGAACTTTCCCTAAATAATTCTGAAAAATATTTTTAAACATTTTTTTACCAATTTGGAATCATCTTCGTGAATATCATTGGAAACAGAAGTTACGGCTAAGGCGGGAACAGAGATTGTAGCTTCTTTTCTCTAATTGCGTTTTGCACGTTGTTTACCTCTGTATAAAGATGCCAAAGATACTGGTTTTCTTTTAATAACATTTGGATAGATTGTTGATAAATATGAGCAGCTTTCTGTGTGCTCACTCTTCTTTTTATCTATAAAATGAGCAATGCCAATTCGTGATCCTTCTGTAGGCTGACAAGGTATCTTCTGGTCATTTTTGAATGAAAAAGATTTTTTTAATTATATAATAAACACTTTTTATCATCAGCAGGATCTCTACTATAATCCTGGATAAAATTCCTGACAATTCCAGGTTTTTTTAGGTATCTCCAGTTCTTCTCAAGTATAATTTTTCATAGTATGGAGTCTTTTAAAAACGTAGCATTTTTTTAAACATCGACTCGGAACATGGATAGAATTTCGCGAGTTTATTATAAATAATGTTTTTTCAGTTTCTGGAATTTCAATTCATATTTTTAATTTAAAATTTTTGATACATTACAATGCAAGATATTCTTAAATATATTAGCAACTAACAAACTTTCCAAGTAAAAATATTGTCTTTTCAACAAGACAGATGAACTTATAACAAAATAGTTGAATATTTAACCAAAAAGTTTTATTTTCCACAAAAGAAGAAGATTTTTAAGCAAAATACGTGAATTCTCAAACAAATAGTTGAATTTTCATTTAAAAAAATTAATTTTCAAGTCAACTCACGAATTTTTAAATATAATGATATACCTTCAACTAGAATAGTTGATATTTAAACTGAAATGATTATTTTAAACCAAAAAAGAGAAACAAATTAATGATCAAGCAGATATTGGTTTCCAACTAAAGTAATGAAATATTCAACAGAATTAGTTAAATTTTCAGTTTAAACAAATCAAATTTAAACAAAGTAGTCTAAGTTTTAACAGGAATAGTTAAGTTTTCAGTCAAAAAATTAATTTTTAGACAAAGAAAAAACGAATTTTCAACCAAATAGCTCATTGTTCAATCAAAGACACGAATTTTGAGTTATAATGATGAGTCTTTAAGCAAAAAATCATTTTTTAACAAGAGTCACTTTCAACCAGAATTTTTCATTCTAAGGGCCGGTTCCATCAACCTCGGTTAAAAGTGCAATCCTCGGTTAAAGCTAGCTATGCGTTCCTTCACTAATTAACAGCCTGTTAACTCGCGTTAACCACCGTTAAATATAACCGGTCAAAATTGGTCGGTCAGGGCGATTTAATTGTCCTTTAACCTAAAAAGTGCAGTGTCGTTGTGAAATATGGAATTTTTGGAAGAAGTTCTGAGATCGTCTGATGACGAAGTGGAAGAAGACATTTTTCAATTTATCCACAGAAGACTAAGTATTTTCAAAGAAAGAGCATTTTTTTTCTAATTTCGATGACGTTGATTTTCAAACGAGATTTCGCTTGAGAAAAGCTTGTGTAAATGATCTGCTGAATCAAATCGAAGGAGCATTAGGAAGACAATTAGGCGATCTCACTTTAGTTCCTTCCATCTTATCACAGGCAACAGGAATAAAACAGAAATATAACACAAACAAAAAAACACATACAAATTCACTTTTTTTAGGTTAATGTGGACACGAGCGTGGAATGAACCTTATTTGGATTTGGTGCGCACAGCCATATTGCTTTGCTTTTCACTGGACCAACAAATAGCCAATCACACGAATGGTTCAAAGTAAAATAGGAGTTATTTCGAAACGACTACCTGGTTAGCTAACCGGGACCTCCAAAAACGTGGTGGATTCGTCACAATGAGCGTCATGTGTGTTTGAATATTTGCCGCCCGCCAACAACGACACTAGTGGCGTTAATGCAAACTAGTATTAGTGCGAAGTCTGGCCATCGCTCTAACGCCATCGACTAAACGAACAACAGCAGCAGACTCGCGAGTCAGTTAGAATCGGTTCGTAAATAAGTTAAGATCGGAGCTCCTCTTATGTCACGAGCTACGCGGCAGTGCTGTCGAACTTCGGCTGTCGAGTTGCAGTGATATCTCTCGCCACAATATACGCGAAAAAGACTTAGGCTGTCGAAAAAACAAATCTTCTCTTTGATTTTTGAGATGCGACAGTTAGCCCATAGCTGCATAAACTATGCTAACGTTTTGACAATTAATAAAGGGTTTGAAATTCAATTGAGTGTTCAAGTGCATTTTACTGAATTTTCCGTTTCTCCGTTGATCTCCACGCTGTATTAAGTGATCGTGGGTTTTTGTCATAATTGAAATTTAACAGAGAATTCAAACACAAGTCAGTGACACGGAGTTTTTCCATTTCTCTGGTGAGCGCCAAGCTTTTTAATCAACTTAGCTTTTTTTGTTTCCTTATTTCTTTAACTCAAAACTTCTAACAGTTTCTTCTGGTTTCCCATTTTACTTGAGTCTATTCTCTCCGTTCTTATCCTGCTATTCTTCTACGAGGATCGAGGTTCCTTTTTCTATTTCTTTAGAATAACTACTCGACTACTATCCTAGTCCTTTCTTGAGGATCGAGGTTCTCGTTTCTTCCTATGGTCCTTTACCGAGGATCGAGATTTACATCTAATCATACGGTCCGCTCACAAGGATCGATGCTCTCATCTAATCCTACGGTCCATTCATGATGATCTAGGTTCTCCTCTTATCCTACGATCCTTTAACGAGGATAAAGGTTCTTACTTTCATATTTTCGCTCAAAACGAAACTATTTCCTCTTCACTTTTCGAGCGGACAAACTAAGGGGGAAAATGTCCACATCGGAGTTATCCTTAATCGTAGATGGAGGTGGCGAAGAAGAACAAAGAGTCTCCACAAGAGGAGGAGTGACCAACGCAGAGCAATGGGATGTTATTCCGCAGCCAAGGAAAAGGAAGCTAGGCCGATCAGATAAATGGCAACGCGCTTATCTGGCTTCACAAACATCTAATGGGACAAATATCTCATCCATACCAGATCCCACAATCGCACAGGAACCAGATAATATTCCGGAATACGATCCTACTCGCCCGGGGTACAACGGCGGCCCTCTCTCGATCTCTCATCCTTGTAAGGTGTTGTTAACCGACGAACACTACACACCAAGTCACGTGATTTAGTTAAACCGCTCTATAGCCGCGACTCAATTCATCAACGGCCCCTCCACAAGTGGGGCGAACCAGAACGACAAATATATTCCCTGGTCTTTCCCTCCGATCACCCAGACCCACGGGATCCTAAAACTATCTGATTTTGGAGACCTTTCCCTAGAACAGGAGCTTTGTCTGACTGAGCAGGCTCTCCAGGCTGCCGAGACATTGGCCTCACTAGAAAGATTTGACGTCCCCAATTCCGATTACCTAGGTTGAGGAGGTGATCAAAACCACGAAAGCCCCCCCCCCCCCCCCGGAAAGATTCCAATCACCAACCACATTGGATGAGAATGTGTGTGATATCTCTGAAGCGGTGGTCCCACCTGAAAAAGCTCCTTCATCAGTCGCAATCACGTTGGATGAAAAGGCGATTGAGACTACCCAGGTGGCTTCTCTCACGACAGAGCCAAGCTCGTCACTTTCGAGTACTCCGACAAACCAGTTCGAAGAATATGATTGTCTGGACCTCAGATCCTCCCGATTCCATTGACGCCGTCATCCCTTCTTAGACTATCGCCTATTTACCTGGCTCAGCCCGGGACGTACAAGGAGGAATTCTCCGAAAAGGTTCAGCGATCACCTACTCAAGGAGCAGACATCACGTTTATTTCAGGTAAGGGAGTTCTTCGAAAGAAAGAAGAAAATCGTATTCACATCGCGAGGGGACGTAAGAACAAGGGGCAACATACGAAACTTGGGAGTGACCTAATGAATTGGTTCCCAGAAAACTACCTCGGTTACCTCCGTGCGGGTCTCCCCAAACACAACAGGCCCTGAGGGCAGTTTTCGGCCGCAAAGAGAAACGAACACCGGTATCTCCACCACGTTGGGTACCCGATCATAAACGCCAAAGCCCCCCACGGAGCCCGAAGAGGCTCAAATCAATCAGTACGGCTCCCGACAAAATCGCGGGAACTCGATCTTTCACAGTATCAGCCTTCTGGGGAATCCGTATCTAAGCAAGCTCGAAGGAACTTGTTAAAAAAAAAAAATTGCCACCTTGAAATTTCAGTTTGTTGTTGTCTGTAATATTTTTAGCTAATAAATATATAAAAACGTTAAACCGCGCATTTAAACCTGTCAAACATTAATTTCAAGTTTTTAGGTTATCTCATCGAAACCAGATAACTTTACTTGTATAATGAGGAAAGTCATTTAATTTAATCCGTCGTAATCATAAGGTAAATTACATATATTTTACTCACTGTAAAATATAAATATGAGTGTTTTCTTACAATCGTTTGAAGGCTTGAATCCATTTTTCCCCGATTCAAACTGGCCTCTTCGAATTTTTTTCGAATCGACTTTCGAGCCGCCTTAAATTATGCACCAATTTGGTTCGGAACACTTTGCACAGACCTACTTCTCATAGATAATTTCCAAATTTTACAAATTTTTATTTTTAATCCCTTTCAGGGTGGCCACCGGATTGAATTTTTCAATTTCCCTGATTTTTCCCTGATAGGAAACTATTCCAAAAGCGAATAAGGTTTCAATAATGTGCTAAGCAAAATAGTAACACGAGCCAGAAAAATGCGCTTTACATAGAAGTATGGATTAATTAAGGTCAGACTTAAATAGATTTTTTTGCTTTCCAATGTGATATTAAACACTTTTGTAAAATCAACCCTTATTTTAAAAACCAACCCCCTGTGCTGCAAAAACGTATTTAAAAACAAGAAACTATCCAGATGGAAAATACTTATAAAATATTAAGACGGTATTTGTAAAGCATAACTAAGGAGCAGAATTATTTTTCGCCGCGAATCGCTACAAAAATAATCCCCGTAATGTAAAATCTAAAATTGCAACATCTTTTATAAATTTATTTACCAGTCTGTGTGCGTAATTGAAAATATATAATTTACCTTTTTCGGTGCATCTATAAATGACTTTAAACAATTTTCAGCACAACAATTCCTAACGAGAAAAATTCATTTTTATATAACGAACAATCTTAATTTTCAGAAAGATTGAAATTTGTTTGAGAGCAGACTTTTTCTGAAGTAATGTTTTCAAATAGTTATTAAAACTATTTTTAAAGATAAGTTGAAATAATTTTCAAACCCTACAAAGCACTCGTGAGACTAGGGATGCTGGGGATCACATGTATGTTGTAAAATACATTTTGGCTTTTATTTATGTAATAACCTATGAGAACCATTTGCCCAAATCAAATTCACAAAAAATTTCATCCCGTTCTGTACATAATTGTCCCATAACACCAAGTCGCCGATTTATTACCTCTTTGAAATACAGGGTCATGGTGGTTGCTAATAAATATTCATGAATCGAACTTGTGAAAATTCGATTTTATTAAGGCAGTTCGGTTTCTTGAATTTTTCCAGCGGACATGGTAAGGAATCATGTTCTAACTACCCCAGGAAACCACCCCTAACGTGAAATATAGCTAAATTTTATGAAAAGACCTTTGAGACTGTTTTTCCACCTAATCCAGGTAGATCGGCCACTTGATTTTTTTTATCGACCCAATGCTGTAAGTGATCAAGTTTTAGTAATTACAAAAAACTGCTCTTATCGTGAAGTTTGTCTTAATTTTTTTGGTCTTATGTAACAATTATGTACAGGACAGAATGCATTTTTTTCTAAGTGTGATTTGGGCAAATGATTTTTATAGGTTATAACACAGATAAAAGCCAAATAGCTATTTGTGATACAAGTGCGCAAAATAGGCGATTGCCGAAAAGTGTGAAACTTGCAGCATGAGCTGCAGGCAAATGCTGTAACCACACGGGTAGTAATCGCCTGTGCGTAGGTGTATCACGCGCTATTTTTGGCAAAAACCACACGAGAAAATTATTTAGCACATTTTTATTTAAACCTTTTTTGCAAGTAATTCACGGAATTCCACGAATTGTTTGAATTCATTAAATTTCGTTAATTCCAAGACTTTCATGAATTCCTTGTATGCCATGTATTCATTGAATTCCATTCATTTCTTCAATTCGGTGAATTCCATTCATTTCATGAATTCCATGAAATCCATGAATTCATTCCACTTAAAGGGAAACGGTAGGTTTGGCTGAGTACATAAAAGACTGTAGCGATATCCATAAGAAAATCGGAAATACAGTCTAGTGCCTCCTAGTGTTTGGTTGAAGTTCCCGTTTCTCGGCTTACTTGCTCAGCTAAAGGGAAATATAGAAAATTGACAAATATTTCGTCTACACAATCTGCGTGAGAAATAATTTATTTGCATCCAATAAGACCAAAAAATTCAATTCTTAAAATTGTACATAGAAATAATTATTCAATCATTTTTGTATCCATAAAAACTACTTTTATGACATAGGTAAAATACTGAATGTAAGAAAAATACTTTAAAACATAACTAGGGTGTCTAGCGTTTCTGCGAAAAAAAAATTCTAGCAGTTTTTCAAGTTTTCCCAGAAAAAAAAAATCACTTTTCCAGGTACCTTTCGGAATATGTGTCGTATGCGAAATTTACTATGCACCCAAAAACTCTGATTTTATTGACAAAAGACGTTTACATTAGACTAATTTATCGCATTTTCAGCTGATTTAAGTTTAATTTTCAATAAAAATAAATAAATTTTTCAACAAATTAGACGAATTTTAAACCAAATTAATGAATTTTTAACTAAAATGATGAATCGACAAGCACGAAAATAAATTATTAACAAAGTTAATAAGGAATCTTCAATAACCAATTTAAAAAAGTAGATCAATCCAAAAATGAGATTTTCTAACCAAAAAGACGAATTTTCAACATATAAAGATTTTTTAGTCAGGAAGAAAAAAAAACTAATTGAGCTCTCAAGTCAAGAGATAAATTTTTTGATAAAACAGTTGCATTTTCAACCTGAAACTATTAGTATTAATTTCCGCATAGCGGGCTTCTCCGATTTTGAGCATCGAAAAATTTTGGAATTAGATAATGTAAGATTTTGTTAATAAAAATATATTTAAGAAATTGGAAAATAATTTATTTTCAAGAGAAGCCCGCCATAGATTTCGGTTTACTTTTGACAATGCAAAAAACAAAATTTGAATTTATGCATTATTTTTAGTATATGGTGGGTTAAACCACTGTAGAGAAAAAAAAATAAGCATATTTCGGGAAGTTTCTTTGGTGCAATAAAGAGAAAGCAATCGAAATTCTGTAAAATGTGATTTATAATACTAGTAATAAAGTACAGAAAATATTTTTTTCAAGTTCGTTTATGACAAAATGGCGGCTGCGCAGCATTTCCCCGTCAGCTTGTTTTTTTTAAGTGGCCGCGGTCGGAAACCTAATTCCTGCAATTTTAGACTTGGAACAAAAAGCCGAAGTTTTTTCGATTCTATAGAAGAACAGAAAGAGACGCACGTAGGATTTTTTTCGACATATTGATTTTTCGCAAGATGGTGCACATTTGAAAAAGTTTAAAATTTCATGAAAAAATTGTTTAAAAAAAAAACCATGGAACATAAAAAAAATCCTACATTCGTCGCTGGAGAAAGTAATTTCAAATGTACTTTTAAAATTTCAGATCGATCGGTGAGGATTTGTTCTAGTTGTGTTTCCGGCCAGTTAATAAAAAAAGTGGTTTCGAGAAAAATTCGTTTAAAGTTTTAAGTACTGTAAAATCATCGGGTCATAACTGAGAGAGGTTGCGGTAGAATAGAAAATGTGGACATTTAGATGCCCCCCCCCCCCCCATCTTTTGGTATATTATTTTTAAGACTCTAAAAGACCATTTAAGCAACAAAAAATTTCTATTTTTTGAAAATTCTACAGTGCGCATGCGCATCTACTGTGTCGTTTTGCAAATTGAACATGCTCCACTGTGCACATGCGCCATTATTATTCCCACACAGTCTGCTGAATTGAAGGACTTTGCATATCATTTAGAGGCATGGAAGTCCTCACTTTCGAGGTGGATGTCAGAAAAATGTATTTTACAGCATACATGTTGATTCCCAGTATCCCTAGTCACACGAGTGCTTTTTAGGGGTTTTAAATTATTTCAATTTATCTCTAAAAATAGTTTTCATAACTATTTGAAAAAATTATTTTAGAAAAAGTCTCCTCCCAAAAAACGGTCAATCGTTCTGAAAATTTAGATTCTAAGTTATATAAAAATGAAATTTTCTCGTTAATAATTCGTCGCCCTGAAGTTATAGTACGCCATGTCACTCAACTGTAAAACTGAGGAAATGAGGTTCAAAGTTTAACAATAATATACTCTACAAAAACACGATCAAATGTCGAAATAAGTTAACCGGTCAAATTATTGCATGATGAAGAGCATATCAGTACACATTTTAATACTATTATAAATGTGTTTTAGCTGATGTGGAAAATTGATTTTGAACATAGCGTAATATGAGATTTAAAAAATTCCTCTTTTTTAGGATTGCAGTACGCCATGTTCACAAAATATTTATAAGTGAACTATTCATAATGAAATTTTTAAGTAAATTAGTTGATCAGAATGATAGTTTACATTATTCTGTTGTATTACATACCTGGAATTAGATAGGTTATTTGCAAATTGTTATTTTTATTGAACATTGTTATTTATCTAATTGAACTTAGGTTATTCGTATAAAATATTCACTAAGAAATTGGCATTTTTTCACTTATAGCAATGCAAAAAAGGATATGGCGTAATAAAATTCTTACTTTTAATTAACGTCACTATTTTGATTAATAATTATAAATAATAAAAAAAATGTCATAGATAAATGTATTCCAAAACAAAGTTTAACTCCTGCCGATCCTAAAAACAATAATAGTTCAAAATTTTCAAAAAGTGGACATGGCGTAGTAAAAGTCTAGGGCGAAGAATTGTTGTGCTGAAAATTGTTTAAAGTTTGAAGGCATTAAAAGATACATCGAAAAAGTTAAATTATATTTTTTTGAATATACAAACATAGTCTGGAAAATAATTTTGATAAAAGATTTTTCAATTTTAGCTTATACATTACAGGGGTTACTTTTGTAACTATTAGTGGTGAGAAATAATTTTGCTTAAAAGTATCATGTTACTATTTTATGTGTTGCTTTTTTATATAAGGGATAATTTTACAAAAGCGGTTTATGTGGCATTGGAAAATAAAGGAAGAGCACAAAAACCCCAACAGTTAATGTATACAATTTTTGGCATCAGGCTGCAGGTTTGTATTCATATACAAATACACGGGGTTTTTTTGTTACGATTAGGGCTGAAGAATAATTTTGCTCCTTAGTTATGCAAAAATACCGTGTTAATATTTTATAAGTATTTTCCATGTAGGCAGTAGCAGCGCAGGGGGTTGCTTTTAAAAATAAGGGTTGATATTACAAAAGCGTTTCATAAAACATTGGAAAGCCAAAAAGTAGCAAAAAGATCTAGCCTAGTCATTTTCAAACACTTTTTTTCATTACAGGGGCCGCTGAGTTGACGGCAAGCTAGCGCCTCCCTGTTTCCTGGAAAAATAATAAAGAAACAAAACAAAAATTGTAAAGAATAGTAAAACAATATTCATTATATGACATTTTGTTTTTCTTAGTGGCGCCGCTGAGTTGTCTGACTTAATTAAATAACTGAAAGACATGTATCCAAACTGTCAATAAATAAATAACTACACAAATAAAAAACTAAGAATCGAATTCTATTTTTAAAGAATGTACATTGAAAAAATATTGATATTGATATTAGGAAGTGCTTCTAAAATATTATCAAAAAACATAAATTTCCATTTTCCCTGACAGCTGTTTCATTTTCCTGACAAACTTTTTCCCACTGAAATTTGACCACCCTGTCTTGAAGCTGGCCCACATGGCAGCCTAGTCGCAGGTATAAAGGAAACTTTTGCTGGCATTTAAAACCGGAATCTGGGTAGCTTTAAACGAGCAGCACTGGAACGGCACTGGGCGGTGCCGTTTCAGTGCTTTTTCATCAGCAGGGAATAATTTGCATTGTCAAAGAAAATGCTCCATTGGAGACCAGGAAGTATTATTATTAAACCTTAAATTATTTATGCTTAAAACTATTTAAACTTGGCCATAAATATTACAAACGAAAGAAACTCTATTATTTAAACAAATTAATTTCCCATAAGATTCTGCATAAATAATAAAATATCAGTTTTATCATTACAATAATGTAGCACGAATTGGTATATGTATATGAAATCCAGCTGTCATGAGTTTTACGTTACGATACACATTTCTCGAAAATCAATAAAAAATTAAATTACTAAAAGTGTCTAGCGTTCAGAATTAAGAGCAATCTTAAATATTTTGAAGAGTAAATCTTCTATTTTTCAATAATAAAAATTAGAATGACATAACCTAGACGTTTTAAATACCAGGTCGACAACTCAATAGAAATTATTTCTTCTTACCCTTTTCGTCCAAAAATGTAAAAAGAGTTTCTGGAACTTAACTCCAGTAAGAAAAGTAACTTGAGTGGAGATTAATGTAAATATTAGTATTTCTTTCGTAGGAATTGACACTTTACTAACTGTACCTAGTCTGCGTGAGGAAAATACGGTCAAAAAATACGGTCTAGCCACGCGCTGCTAAAAAAAAAGTGAACCAATAGGAAGTAACTCAACCACAGCCAGCCATATTGGAGAAGTGAGCGCGCGAGAATGAAGCATATTTAAAATGTAGTAAATGCCATAAGTGAAAATTTAGTAAAAGATAAAGGAATTGTACAATGCTGTAGCCAGGGGGAGGGGTATGACTCCCACCAAAACTCTTGAAACAAGCACATAATATACATATACTTTCCTGTGTGCCGCTACATATCTCTACCCGAAATTTTTTCCTGTTGTGTATCCCCCCCCCCCCACCCGGCCTGAAAAATTTGTCTGCTACGGTCTAGTAATTGCACAATTTATAAAACAATGACATTAGTTTGAAAATAACTTAATTTGTCCCAAAGCTAAGATAAAGTATTAAAGTATATACAACTTCTAATTCTTATAATGTAGAAGAAATATTGATAACATAACCTCCCTGAGGATGAAAAAGCAGTGAATGTCACTGAGCCGCCGGTGCCGCTTCAGTGGCTGTTTGTGCTGATTTTCAGCACCTAAACGGCACTGAGAAGTGATGGGACGGTCACATAATTGTCTTATATTGTATTCCCCACGTACCGGGAGGGCAGAGTTATTTACAGTACTTGGCCGCAACCAACCCGACTCCCTTTTTGTTTAATTTATGAATTTTCTCATTAAACATATTTCTAATTATAACTTATTTACTATATACTATTTTAAATTTGAATTAAAAAATGTTGTTTGTTTTGGCGTATCTCATTACATTTACGAGATACGTTATATATGCATTCCAATTGTAACATCTAAAAGAAAAAGATATCTGAAATAATCGGAACCCGTAAATTCTGAATTTCTAACCTTCTTATAGATAATTTCAAAATTTTGCAATTTTTTATTTTTAACCCTAGGCGGATCCTATACATTTTTTTGTCCTCACTGGGTCCTGTGAGTGACAAATGTCCCAATTTGGTTTCCTTGTGCACAATCTTTTCTTTTCTTCGGAATCAGATGTTAATATACACTATTCTCTTCGGCTTTTTAATTTCGAAGAGATTGGTGTGTATAACATCCTGTTTAAATGAATTTAAAATGTTTAAACAAATAAAAATCGCGAAAAATCGTGTTTTTGACATTTTTTGGAAAAAATCATGTCATTTCTTTTCTAAAAAACTGATTTTGAAATTTCAAACGATATTTTGAAGGGGGAAATTGCACTTTAAGGTGGTATAGGTAAGAATTAGGTTCCTTCCAAAAAGTATATTTATTTGAACATTCGAAGTTAGAAAATTTAAAAAATGAGAAATATCATAAATGCGTGCAGAATGCTTATTATTATAAATAATTTGGATGTATAACAGGTTAATCTCTTGGTTTTTTGATGAAAAATAAGATGGTTTCAATCAAATATAGATAAAAAATTAAAAAAACGTTTTTTTCAATAAAAAATTGGTTGGTAAGTTTGAAAGATAAATAAATTTCGCCGGAATTAAAAAAGAAGCCTTTTCTACAAAAATATTTTTATTTTCAAACGACTTCTCGAAATAAAATTTAATTAAAAAACATTAAATTAATCTGAATATTGCATTAAATAAGCTGATTCTACTTCCGTACAAAGGTTGCGTCACTGCAGTCAAAGCATCGGCACTTTTTAGTTCGTATCAAAGATAGGTCCTAGATACGGCATGAGATTAGTTGCACCACATACCCGTAGTTAGCGCGGCAGGCAAGTTTGTGGTCTTGAATATATATATATATATATATATATATATATATTGCTCTTAGTTCGGCCGCATACTTGTAGAGGCGCGATATGTACCGATTGGTTCCTCCATATACTTGTAGAGGCGTGACAGGCAACCATATATTCGGTAGCGCCAAATTATAGTGTATTAGAAACCCAAAATGGTAATAATCTAATTTTACTTTATGAGTGAATGAAAAAATAATTTTAATTGAGTAGAAAAGGTCTTGAAGGAATTCAAAAACTCTAAAGATTTTTTAAAGTCAAAATTAGGCCCAACATGTAGCAAAGAGGTTAGTATAAAACAGTAACAAGAAATTTGAATAAAAAAGTTTATTTTTTATTTAAGTTATAATTTGTTTGGAAATTAATATAAAAGTGAATCTGAAGATACAGTTAAGATTTATTTAAATTTAAATAAACTAAAAAACTGTCAGGTTGAATCAACAAAAATTGTGGTTGAATATGTCCTTACTATTTTTTGTTGGTTAAAGAAATAAAAATAATGAATAGCAATTTCCTTATAAAAACTTATAAAAAAATTTTTTCCCTAAATTTCCTTATAGACCTAGAAAAATGTCTTCTGAAGTGTTGCATTTTTTAAATATTTGTTAATTTAGTTGTATATGAGTTTTTTAACAGCTTTTCGAAAGTCAAAGGAAATTACGGCTTGCTTCTACAGTTTAGCTGAGGCCTTGTTATAAATGTGAACCATTTTTTCAAAATGAAATAAAAAGTAACCTAATCTTACAAAATATCATGTTCCCTGCTCCAAAAATCTAACTTTAAGAAAAAATGTAAGTTTGCTTAATTTTTTTATTAGCATTTAATACTAAAACTTGACATAAAAATTGCAATAATTTTCATATTTTTGTTGTTTTAATATCTGAGCTAATTGTATTTTTTAAACCGCAATCATGAAAAATAATATAAACCAATGCTATAAATTCACAGAACTATTATGTACTTTAATAGTCTATATTTTTAAAAAGAATTTGACGCCGTTTTTATTTTATATTATTTGTAATAAATATATAAGTTTCCTTAGTTTTTTATTTAGTTTCATTAAATTATTTCCTTTATTTTGTATTTATTGAGAAAAATAAATTGAAACTTTAAAATTTGTTCCGCCGGTCATGTATAGAAAACTATATTTTCCAGCTGGTCGATTAAGCTTTTGTTTGCATTTTACTTGTTTAACTGTTTACATATTTAATTCCATTCAAAATTTTTGATTTTGCTAAAATAATTATTTTAAGTTCTTTCCTTTAATGGAAAATTTGTTCGTGAATAAATTTATTTTCTAATCATTTAAATATCTCATTAACTTTCAGTTTCTTGTATAAAATTTTAAAGGCTTATGAATTATAAATTAATTACCTCATTAATAAAAAAAGGTTTTTTAAGAAAAAGAACGACAATTATGCAAAAAAACCCGACTTTTTTATTTGAAAAAGATATTAACCATGTTTATTTCTTGCATAATTAAAAAGAAATTTGGAAGGAATTTCATATTTGAATAAAATTATCAATCGAACCAAAAAATACATGATCTGACACTTTTTGGTTAGACTTATTTTTTCCAAAATTGTATACTCCTTTTCAAAGACCTTTATTGAAACCCGAAGTTCAATTCCGCTCTATTGTATTTTTCACAACTTTCTTCTAACTGCAATTCATAACACAGTAGACAATTAGACATAATGTAAAAATTACAATTGAACATATGACAAGTCAAAACTGTCATCTAGGTACTTGAAGTTAAAGTAAATATTTATTTCTGACAATATTAAAACTTCCATTTTTATATTGAGCCTATTAAATTAAAAAGGAATATATTTTAAAATTATTTAAGCCTAGCGTTAAAATGCTTAAAGCTTCTTGTTCTTTAACAATTAATATATTCCAATCAAGATTTTTTTCTTACTTCTTCCATCTTGTAAACAAGAACAAATGTTTTCATGTAATAGATAAGTGACGAAATTCTGTTATCAAATAACTTTTTACATTCTCATTCCTGAGAATGTAATGTAATTGTACAAATTTTCGATCTCTGGCTTTTAGCGGATCTTCACGTTTCGGCACTCACAGAATCCGAAAATCATACAATTTCATCGGTGTCTGTCTTGCATGAATGGTTACCTGAATGTTGTAGCCACGCTACCTTTGAAGGATTTGTCCAATCGAGTCCGCATTTGATACACTTCTGAAGGTATCCAAATGAAGGTTAAGTTCGTTAATCAGATTTCTCGAAACAAAATTTAAAAATTGGGAGCATTTTCAAAATTTTGAAATTTTTTTTTTTTATTTTAAACATTTTTGTCGAAGGTTCTTATAGATGGGTGAAAGACTTGCAAATTATCTAAAAAAATGTTTTATTTTGATAAAAATTAGAAAAGTTATATACTTTTCAAAAGTTTGAAAATGTTCAAAAAGTATAAAAAAAATATTTTTTTTGATAGATCCAAAAATCTCCTTCAAAATTTTCACTAGATACCAAATATATATCAAAACTATTCTAGCCGATTTTTTTGATTAGCCCAAAATTAAAAAAAATATAGCATTTTCAAATTTTCCAAATTTTTTTTCTTAATATGATAAAAATTTTTGTCAAAGTTTCTTATAGATGGGTAAAAGACTTGAAAATTATCCAAAATGGTTAATTTTGATGAAAATTAGAAAAGTTATATACTTTTCAAAATTTTCAAATATTCAAAAAATAGAAAAATTTATTTTTTTCATAGATCCAAAAATTTCATTCAAAATTTTCACTAGATACCAAATATATTTCAAAACTATTCCAGCCGAATTTTTTGATTAGCCCAAAATTAAAAAAATTAGAGCCTGTATAACGTGACTGTTAAGTGCGAAGCGCGATTATCGCTATGAGGATGTAATCGCCAAGGCCGTAGGTAGTTTGCGAACCTTTTTTAATGACAAATTAAAAAAAGTGTTCAGCTTTACTTAAGAAAAAGGAAAATGATTAAACAACCACAGCAGGGCCCTATTAGGATCAGGAAAAATAAAATGTGAACATTAGTTTGCAATATCAGAATAAGCAGTACCAGACCAAGGTACAAACAAAAAAATTGTAATAGACATTTGATATAATAGTTTTTAACATACAAAATAGAAAATTTCGCATTGTGGTCTGTGCACAAATGTGAAGGTTAATGCAAAGACCGAGCGCGGATCGCGAGGTGAATACATTACCGAGCGCGGAGCGCGGGATAAATATATTATCGAACGCGAAGCGCGAGAATCAACATTCGCGCGCCCCAGACGCGTTCACACCTTGGAGAAAAAGTTACTCTCTAAAGTTTGACGTAAGGGTCATTTTCGCGATGCAGCGTATACGTAAAGAAGACTTACGTCAAAACGAAGATAGTGAGTTTCTTCACGAAAACAGCAGACTTGGCTTAACGGCTTAACCCATTTTTCCCTCTCGATGGATTGTTCACCTTGGCGCACGGGGTTTGAAACTCAAAAAGGTTTGAAAGTGTAAAATTAAAAATGTAAAGCATTAAAAAAATTCTGAATTTAAGAATCAAATCTTAAACAATTTTAAATTTTAACATTGAAGTTTAATTTCGTTTTGAATGCAAGGGTTTAATATAGTAAAATCGAAAACTGTAAGCCTTCTAACTTGATTAGACTAAAAGTTATTGGCCTCCAAAATCTGATAATACCCAAATACAAACATTTAGAATTCTGCATTTGAATTTTCAATTTAAAACTTTCGAAATTAAATAATTTGAATTTATCAGGTTATACTTGAGGCATATTCAAAATTTTACAAATATTAATGCTTGCATTTTTAATTTAATTGCCGAATCATAAGTAATTCCATTTAAAACGTTTAAAATTAAATAATTTGAATTGACAGGTTATACTCCAAGAATATGCGACAATTTACAAATACTGAGATTTAGAATTTTTAATTTATAAACTAGTTTATTTTAATAATTATTATTTTATTTTTACGTTTCTAAAAGAAAATAATTACACTGTAATGTTAATTGCTTTTATTTCAAATTTCTCTCATTTAAAATCTTTTAATTTCAAAGGCTGTGAAGTCCTAATTACTTTCCTGAGTTTTTTTGTTGAATTTAACTAATTATTATAAAAATAAGGGTACTTTTTTCTTATTTCTCCAGCTTATTTCAATAATCTCCATCGTTGAAGCCAAGAAACAACCTGCATATCTGTATTCAATTCAATCAAATTTAAAATTTAACGAGAGTTTCATTTTTATTGAACTACATTGTCCTTAAGTTTAAAATCATTTAACACCATTCAACATCTACAATTTTAACTGAAATTTACTTAAATTTAACTAAATTTTACTTCAATTTTGAATTTAACTCAAATCTATTCACTTATTGAAATGATCTAAGCTGTATTCAATCTTTAAATTTAGTTTTGCAACATAATTTTTAAATTTGCAATACAATAAATCTTAAAGTACGAATTGAATTGTTTTCAAACTTATTTATAGAGTCTAGAAAATTTCTCTTTTAAAAGAAACCAGACGAGAAATTAATTTAATTTAATTTAACTAAACTTTATTTAATTCTTAAATCCACCTAAATTTCATTTAAATGTTGAATTTAGCTTAGTTTTATTTAAATTTTAAATTCAACTAAATTTTATTTAATTTTTTAAATCATCTTGATTTCAATCAAATTTTAAGTTTAGTTTGAAAAAATAAATTTAGAAATTTCACTAGAATTATAAAGTACGAAAAGAATTTTTTTTAATTTATTTATTGTATCGAAATTTTAAAATAATAATAGAATATGTTTAGGCTCTCTTTAATTTGAATATAATTACGTAACTCAGTGTTCATAACATTTTTGGCGTACAGGCTGTACAGAGCTAGGTGACCGACTCAGCTATAGCAAAGATTGCTATGGTGATGGCGAAGGCGAACGCGAGAAACAGAAAATCACGTTCGGTTTGGAATTCAACAACTTTCGGTGTGCGCCCCGGCCACACCCCACCCGCTAGCGTGTTATGACGCGGTTGCCATAGAAACGGTGAAAAGTTGAAGAGGGCAGCACCTTGATATAGTCGAAAATGTAGTTAGATACCCATGCCGTATCTAGGACCTAATATCTTTGGTCGTATATTCTCGACAGCTTCGATCAGAAAAACAAGCATTAATTATTTACTAATTGATTAATTATAGGAATTTATGAGCTCTGTATGAATGAAATTCAAGGAAATAACTTTACATTGATATATATCACATTTTTAGTAACTTTTACAAGGAATTTTCACTTAAATTACAAAAAATTAATTCGAAACATTAAAATACCGTCATATACTGTAAATATACGTCAAATGCGTTTATTTACATGAAAATTTTCAATTGACTTAACGTGACGAAACTCGAACGTGACGGATCCTCTGGGGAACAAATGTGCCCCAAGCGCTCAGCATTTCTTTCTCACTTGACAGACCGCAGGATTCGTGTAGGGTTAATCCTTTTCAGCTTGCCTACTTGGTAGCCTAGTCGCAGGTATAAAGGAAACTTCTGCTGGCATTTAAAACCGGAATCTGAGTAGCTTTAAACAAGTAGTACTGGAGCGGCACTGGGCAGCATGATCTATTGAATACATGGTCTAGCCACTTGAGGGTCCTGTTTCGTTCAAGTCAAGCATCCGCTTAATTCCACCATTTTGTTACCTTGACCGCGCAGTTTGAGTTTGACGCGTAAGACTAACGGCGAACTGTTACTGGGAAATCAGTATGTAGGAAGAAATATTATGAGAATATTAAAAGAATGAATTCAAAAAGAACTTTCAATGGATATATTAGAACATTGGTAAGGAAGTAAATTATATTCAGACCAGAATACAAGTTTGTAAATAATACTGAATGAGAAGGATTAAAAGTATATACAATTTTTGATATTTGTGATAATGAATTTCATTTCAAATTTCTCCGTTTATCAGTGAATGAAAAATTCTCAGGTGGACAATTCTTTTAGAAATATATATGTAAAAGTGACAGAGGTTTGTAACAGAATTACGTGGGTCCGTAAATTTCACAGAAAAGTTTATTAGATCTGTATTTGATCTGGATTGAAAGTAAAACCTATTATTCTTACATTAATTAGACAATAATTTGTCATATGGTACAACTTGGATATCCTTTTGAATTTACATATAAAACGTATGTGTAAATGTATGCAATATTATAGGGGTTTGCCAACATTTATTGTAATTTTGAACAGTCTGCTAAGAATTAGAGAGATTTTTAATGTGATACAATGTGATTTCATATTATATCTAAAAAGTGGAAAGGCAAGAGGGAGTAACTGACAAAATGAAAATTGTGCCTGACAGTAAAATAAATAAAACATAATAATTATCATTTTTTATGCCATGGACACTGCAGTTTGGCCGTTTTAATCGAAGAAAAAAATTCCCGGTCATTTAACAGTTTTTTCCCGGTTCGCTAACATTTTTCACTGCCAATGAAGTTTAAAAATTCAAACTATGTTCTAAAAATTTTTCCATATAAAGTGATAAAAAATAAACAACACTTTAAAGTATTCCAAATGGAACCCTTGGATTCCAAACTTTTAAAATTGAATTAAAGTAAGTACAGTAAGAAGTAAAAGTAAGTAAGTAAAATATCAATTATAGAGCTCAAAGATTGAGATTAGTTTCAGAAATATAAATCCACGTTAACATTTTTAATAGTATAAATTAAAGAATCAAGAAATGGACTTTAAAAGTTGAGAAAATTATGTTATTTAAAGTAATTTTAAGCTAGACACATTAAAAGTTGAAAAATAATTTTTTAAACTTAACGTTTCTCAAATTAGAAGTTGAATTATTTTTATTTTAAATATTCTAGACATCTTTCAAATACTTTAAAATTTTATTCCAAAATCTTGAAAAATGTAGAAGTGGTTCTAAATTTTTCCAAATTCAAAATAATTTTTGAATTTTTTGTTAGAACTTTTGAATATATTTTAAAATAAATTATTGCATTTTCTTAAACCTTTAGGAAATCCTGCAAATTAAAAAACAATGGAATTTGCATTTAAGAAGATTTTAAGAGATTTGAAAAATGATCAAAGAAGAGCATGGAAGATTTTAAGGATTTTATTTAATTTACTACATTTTCAAAAATTGTAGGAAAATTTCAATTAATTTTTAAATATATTTAGAAGTTTTGAAAAAAATGGTAACACACTTCGTTTAAATTACTTGAAATAATTTCAAGTTTTTAATTAATTTTGAATCTTTTTAAAACTTCTACATATCTCTTAAAATAAATAAAATAAATTAAATACTTTTTCAATTGAACAATTAAAATTTTAACGCTAAAAAATCCAAAGTTCTTCGAAAATATAAAGATTCAAGGCTTTCTCTGTAAATCAATTCAGTTTCAAATTGTTTTATTTTAAATATTAGGTTTCAATTTACACGTCTTAAATGAACAGTGAAATATTGCTAAATATTAAATACTTATTCTTTTTCTACATTAAGAAATTTCAAATTAAATGGCATAAAAGTGGGATAATTTAGACTCACAATATTTTAAATTCAATAAAAACCTTTAATTATGACTGTATTATTATGGATTTATTTCTAAGTAGAAAATAGTAAAACGCACGTTTTGAATGACAAATATATCATTGATAAATCATAAAAATTTTTATTTAAAAATAAAATTATCGGAATAAATGATATATTGATTTCAATTCTTATCAAGACTTTCGGATTGAAACAGTTACAATCTGGGAATTCTCAAATTTTGAACGGGTCTAGAATTGTTTGGTTAAATCAATTATTGTTCAGAATTCTATACTTAGAGTACAGATCAATTTTTAAATTATTTATTTATTTATATTTACAGTTGATAAAATAAAACTGTTTTTTTTCAGAAATTTTCAGCTTCAAGTGCTTTTAAGTTTTAATTGTTTAGATCCTCAAAACTGCACTTTAATTATTTTAAAAACTGTTAAAATCGAACGTGGGCAGATTTTTCTTCTGAAAATTCGTAAAACTCCCGGTTTTCCGGCCACCCTGTTGTTGATAAAAAAAATTTTCGATTTTAAAAACTTCTAATTTAAAATTATTTAAATTAAAATATATGCTGAAAAATTAAAAATCTGAAATGGAAAATTTTTAAAGTGAAAGATTTTCGAATGAAGTATCGTAAACTAAATGATATAATAATTTATAAACATCTAAATTTAGGAGATTATTTAAAAACCGTTGAAATCGAAGTTGGACAAAATTTTTATTTTAAAAACTTTGTAAAATTCCCAGCCAAAAATTAAATTCACTGTCATTTCCCGGTTTTCCTCAGTCCTATAAAATTCCCGGTCGTTTTCCATGTTTCCCACTTGACTTCAATTTCATTTTATTTGACACAGATATGTCACTTTTTGTCCGCAGAAAGAGGTTGGGTAACACATAACCTAAAATTATAGTTAATCTGTATTTTCTTTTAGCGATCTTCAACATTATTATAATACATTTTATTGGGATTCAAATATTTCTACACCTCAAAAGTACAAGAAATTTGTATTCTTACATTTTACATTTTCAAATCCCTTATAATTGCCGCCTTACTTATCCAAGATGGAGAAATTAAGCGGTTGGCCTTTATTGGTGCGGTTTTTTTTACTTGCGCGTGGCTAGACCATGTATTTATTAGATCATGCTGGACAGTGCCATTTCAGTTAGGGATGTTCGATTCCGATTCGATTCTTCAAGAAATCGATTCTTTTCAAAAAAATCGATTTTTTCACCCGATTCTTTGATACTCGATTCTTAAGTGAATCGATTCTTTGCCCTAAGAATGGAAGAGTCGATTTTTTTCCAAAGATTATAATTTAGGTTTTTCTCCGTATCAATTCGCACTGCCTCTATCTTTGCGATATCTACGTTCTACAGTTGCATTTGTAAGCATTATGTATAATCTACAGACGGGTTTATATCTATAAGAATGTTCACAGCTCCTAAGACTTAATGGTGCTCTCATGCCTCTGGATGCAGGAAGCCTGCAGGCAGAAAACCCACAAGAGTGAAAGAGATGGACCATTCTTTATCTCTCTCACTCTTATAAGTTTTCACATGCAGGCTGCCTGCTTGCAGAGGCACACAAGAGACATGAAAGCACCCCTAGATTCCAAGTCAGGTTGTCGCTCCGCGTGGACTTCCGCATGTAAAACGGTTACATTATCAGTTTCAAAAATCAATTTACAATCATCAATTTTTCAGCAAAATAGTTTAATTAAAAAAAAAAAATAGATGAACTTTTAACCATTTTATACAAAAATAAAAGAAGTTTTAACAAAAAATGAATTTTCATCCAAAGAAAGGAATTCTTGATTAAAATAGATGAATTTTTAAACAAGAAGAATAATTTTCTACCAAAAAAGAAGAATTTTTGACTGAGAAAGGTCAATTTCCTACAAAAAAAATTTAACCAAAAATGATACAATTGAATTTTGAGTATAAGTAAATGTTTTTTCAACAACAAAAAAATCGAATTTTCATCAAAAAAGTTAAATTATCAACCAAAATAGTTATTTTAAGAAAATTTTAATTTTAAAATAGTTTCATTTTCGATGGAAGAAATGCATTTTCAGCTGAAAATTGTTTTTAAAAAAACACACAATCGAAGTTACAACACAATAGTTCAATTTTTAAACATATAGTTAGATTTTCATTTAAAAAAATATTTTTCAACCAAAAATGGAATGGAATGAATTCTGAGAGAAAATTAAAAAAAAAATATCACAATTTTCTAAAAATTATTTCGTAATTTTCCCATATTATACAATTTTAGAAAAAATAAGGAAATTAATTCTTATTAAGCCTTTTTGCGCATTTTTGTCGCACCATTTTTTGTTATGTTTATATTGGTTTGTAAAATTTGATTTCAAATTTTAGTAAGTTTACGAGATATTCAGAAATTTTGAAACGTTTAAAAAATAATTAAAACTTGCAAAAAAGTCAGGAAAAATTTGAATAATTCTTAAAAATTAGAAGATTAGAAAGTCTGAAAATTTTAGAAAAAAGAACTATTTTTTTAATAATCGTTTGAAAATTTTTAATAATCTCTATTTAAAAAAATGTGCTTAAAAAAAATTCAAAAAGATTTTGAAACACATCAAACGATTTCCTAAAATTTAAAAGAAGAGTGTAGAAGATTTTAAAACAAAATATTTCAATTTGATAAGATTAAAAAGTTTTAAAAAACGTATACAATCCAGTAAGTTCAAGAAATATTTAGAAGAATGGAAGAGACTCAAATCTAATTTTAAACTTAAATTTTTTAGAAATGCAGATTTTTAATTTTAACATTCTTTCCTTTATTTACAAACTATTAATTATACTTTATTTACATTTGACTCGCGTTCACATCGGCAGACATATTTTTTTAAGTGCGGTTGGCACGACACGCTCGAGAAGTTTTGAACTATACGTAAGTGTGATTTTGCACATATGTGCGTGCGTACTTCTAGCAACAGAAAAGTGTTCATTTTTAGTTCCACTAGTTTGATCTCCTTGTGTCTATTCTCCATGTTACTGCCATTTGAATTGCTCATTTCCTCTTTGGAACCTTCCCCCATCGTTACGAGCCGAAAAAGTCCGGTTGTACCCGGTCATGCACGAAGCCGAAAAGAGTCAGTTGGCGCGCAATTTAAATGTCTAAATTTCAAGTTTGATATCATTCGCATGGGTCATACCGTCACGGAGTGAAATTGGAGTATGATTAAGGAGATTAAGGAGTCTTTACTGTGTTCACACGGATTGATATAACGTGTTTAAAATTTGGCAGATTAAATGAAAAGCAAGTTCGGTCAATCAAGTTCGACCAGTCCCCACGATGAGGCGCTCTGGCCAATCACAGGCATCGTAGAAAGTATACCTAAGAACATCATCACCTGATACCTCAGTTTCAGGTCTGCCCCAGTGATCCCAGATCTGAAACGAGACGTGGTCCAATACTATGACACGTCTATGTCCGTGTGAATATGGTAGGAGACGATATAAATGCCTGGGTTGCGCGGGCAACCCATTTCTCCTCTTCTGAATTTGAAAACTCGAAGGTGCATGATTGCCAGTCGGAACACTTCGGCGGTTCTATTTATATCTCTATCTGCTTTGAAATAAAATGAAGAGATTGGGTTTTTAATATTTCCAG
>NC_046659.1:29778247-29782478 GCF_010883055.1 Belonocnema kinseyi | reverse complement strand
AGCCCTGAAGATGTGAACTGCAATGTTCACGAAACGTCGGCAAACAATTCGTAGTTTTTTACACGAGTGAAACCCGAAATATCTCTTTTTATCAAAATAAAACATCGTGAAAGCATATAATACAACTGAAAAATAATTTGAGAACATCGAAATCCAAATCGATTCTGCATAATACAAGTTTGCTTCTCGTTAAAGAAAGAATACAGCATACCAAATTTCTTTTGCACACTACCTCTAAAAAAACTATTAAAACTTTACCTTTTCCTATCAAATACCCTCAGATTTGACATTTGGTCCACATGGGACCGCATATCGTATAAACAATCCCAACGGATTAAAGAGCTTTCCACTCAAAAACAAACCACAAAATTGGACAAATTACTTCCAGTAAAGCAAACTAAACTAACAAATACAGTAAAAAACATCTCTGACTACCCTCTCAACAATGAAATGATTTCAGCCTTATCTAAAGGACATAATTTTGCTATAGCTCCATCGAAAATCCCAAAAGAAGAA
This sequence comes from Belonocnema kinseyi, assembly GCF_010883055.1. Classification (NCBI taxonomy): domain Eukaryota; kingdom Metazoa; phylum Arthropoda; class Insecta; order Hymenoptera; family Cynipidae; genus Belonocnema; species Belonocnema kinseyi. Next base: position 29,781,962 of record NC_046659.1, on the reverse strand, counting down.
ATAATCAGCAATTTAGAATCCACAATATATACCCTTTCACCAGAAAAAGCAAATAACATACGACGCAGGACGGCCAACATTTTACGCCAAGCTCAAGTTCCATCCTCAAACTTAACAAAACAGGAAAAAACCGCAATTAAAGAACTCAATCAAAATAAAGATATTATAATATTACCCGCAGACAAAGGCAACACAACAGTAATAATGAATTAAGAATACTATAACAACAAAATCATGGACCTTCTAATTGACGATACATACAAAAAACCTAAAAAGGACGCCACAAAAACAATAGTCAGTAAAACAAAGACTCTTCTCAAAAACTCTAAACTTGACAGCCAAACAATATCTAATTTAATACCTACTAATCCTATCTCTCCAAAACTTTACGAGCTCCCAAAAATCCACAAAGAAAACATTCCACTCAGACCGATCGTCAGCGCAATAAACTCACCAACTTATAACCTAGCACGTTTCCTCGCTGCAAAACTAAATCCTTTTACAGGAAACTCCATCACTCACGTCCAAAACTCATTTGACTTTATTGATCTTCACAAACTTCCCTTCCGAGCTTGTACCTTTGATAGAACAATGTCTCAATAATACTTACTTCTCGTTCAATAAACAATTCTACGAACAAACCTCAGGGGCAGCAATGGGATCCCCAATCTGACCTGTAATAGCCAATGTCTTTATGGAACATCTAGAAACTAAAATCTTAAGCCAAGCCAAACTTAAACCAGAATTCTGGTTCCGTTACGTTTATGACACCTTTGTCATCTGGCCGATCACAGGCATCGTAGAAAGTATGCCTAAGAACATCATGACCTGATACCTCAGTTTCAGGTCAGCCCTGAAGATTCGAACTGCAATGTTCACGAAACGTCGGCAAACAATTCGTAGTTTTTTACACGTGTGAAACCCGAAACATCTCTTTTTATCAGAACTAAAGAACGTTTGTATACATCAATATGTTTATAGTTTTAAAGAAAGTTTATTTATAAATCGATGAAATAGGATATTATAATTCGAGTTATAGCACTTTGCAGATAATGACAACTTTCAGACTAGTGTATGATTATATTACTATTACAAAAGTTTTTGTTCAAACAAACATTGTAATAAAGTAAAGTTTCGTAATTTTACTAATTCCCGAATCAGACTGAAATTAAAAATAATGAAATTATTTTAGAAATTAATAAAACCGAAAAATAACTTTATAAACATTATTATTAGCTCATTCATGCAATTCTCCCGTTATTATTTTTACAACAATTTATTCGGAAATTGCTTAATATTGCCACTTAATACAAAAGTCAACGACAACTTCCATACTAGTGTATTATTATATTTCTGTTACAAAAGTTTCTCCTCAAATAAACATTGTAATGAAGTGGCGTTTAGTAACTTTACTATTTTCCTTATCATTTTGAAATAAAAAATAATAAAATTATTTTAGGAATTATTAAAACCCAAAAATAAAATTATAAAAATTATTAATTCTAGGTTTTATTCATTCTTCAAATAATTTCATTATTTTTAATTCTAATATGACGAAGGAATTAGTATAATTCCTAAACGTCAATTTATTACAATTTTTGTTTTTAGGATCAAGTTTTGCAGCTGTAATAAAATAATACACTAGTCCGGAAGTTCTCGTTGACTATTTTCTTTATTTAAGTATATAGAACATGGCCAGACGTCAATTTAATACTTGCATCTCGATTTTATGATATTTTTCTGTGGCTATAACTTGAAATACTCAAGAAAGTATAAAACGGAACAACCGACTATTAATTGCGTTACGTTATAACGAAAAAAGTATGCAGAAAACCATAACTTTATTTATATGGTTTGTAACTATTGTAATAATTAAAAAGGTATTCAAATTATAATTAAATTCATTTGACTTGACCTGGAAAATTGAAAATAAAAAATCACCTAAGAAACCTGAAAATGACGTGGAATTTCAAATGTCTTATTATTATTACTGAAAAAGTCTCTTTGTCGCTGGCTGCTGGTCTGTTAGTATTGAATGTACATGGTCAAATCCGGTATGGATATTTGAGACCTTTGTTTTACAACATTAGAATGACTTGAAGAAGCAATGACATTATTAAAATGAGGTATACATTTAGCAACAGAAACTTTATGCGACAGAAATATAATAATACACTAGCCTGGAAGTTGTCGTTGACTTTTGTATTAAGTGGCAATATTAGGCAATTTCCGAATAAATTATTGTAAAAATAATAAGCGGAGAGTTGCATGAATGAGCTAATAATAATGTTTATAAAGTTATTCTTACGACGTCTTTACGATATCTTTACGACAACTTTAAGAGATCCTATGTCAATGTCGTTATAAGTGTCTTTACGATATCGTAAAGACGTTGTACAATCCGACGATGTGTTTTTAACATCGTAGAGACATCTTAATGATAAGGACATAGGATGTCTTAAAGTCGTCGTAAAGATATCGTAAAGACATCGTAAAATTTTGTGCCCACTGAGTAATGTCCTTAAAATACTTTTTAATTACAAGAAAATGTCTACAGGTGGTAAATTGACATTTCTTTTACTATGAAAATAATTTTTAGCCTGATAATCAATAAAAAGTTTGAATTTTACCTTGCAACCGCCAACGGTTCCAAAGAGGATGAACGCGATATTGCCTGTTTCTTATCTTTCTCCGTCATCGCAATAACAGCCAAAGAAGCTCCATTTCTACGGCTGAGATATCTGTAGTTATCGTTAAATAACGCCCATCCATTTTTTATACCTAACAAACAATGAATTTATGTATAGTCAATTTTCAATTGTAGGATTTTAGAGGTTATGTTATTTCAACTTGTACAACATTCTTAAAACTGCCGACAAAAGTATAAATTTATTTTAAAAATATTGCATTTTAGAATAATAATTAATTACTTAAGAGGAAATAATATCTACTCACAAAATTTCCTTTTCTTGTTGAATAAAAGTCTCCGCAGCACACAGCGACTGACAACATCAACTCATCTGTAAACAATTGTTAGTGTATTCATTTTGATATATACATTTCAGGGTTGGGAATTTGATATATTTTTACATTATATTATAAAAATTAAATTCATTATCATAATTTCCATTTTAAACTATAAAAACTTGGTTAATTTTATATACAAATTTAACAATATTTACAATTCCCGCGCCATTTTCACATTTTCCGCGGTCAAAATTCCTCGGAGAACTGGTCGTGTGAATAGCCTTGGACAATTGCCTGCACGGTGTGCCCACTCCCATAGAAAAGTGGTGAACGGATTATAGTAATTGCTACGTCCCCTAGGTGGCGCTCGTGTGAATTCAGAATTCGAATTGAACTTGAGCAGACGACAGAACTTCTATCGTCTGCTCACGTCTGCTGAAGTTCACTGTAGCTGCAAGAATTATATATTTTTTTTGCGTGATGAACTTGGATTCTCAATGGATTTACCGTTATCACCGATAACACAAACTACAAATGGAACCAAATCATTTGATCGATGATAGATTTTATTTTGTTCATTTTTGGTTTGTTTTAATGGTTATTATTATTCATATATTTCAGAAAGAGAAGTCAACATACCCTACAAATTAGGGTGAAAAGGGAAGGGGGGTCGTTGTTGTAGACAATAGTTCTTGCTACGCCCCTTAAGTGGCGCTGATCTCACATTTTGCCACAATCTATAAGTAAC
>NC_046659.1:29776317-29778147 GCF_010883055.1 Belonocnema kinseyi | reverse complement strand
GCCAAAGTTTGATCTATCTCTCTTACTCCTTCGTTGTTTTCCGAACGTCAGCACATGTGAAACCTAACCCATTAAGAACTGTTTGAGAGCTGATATCTAATTCTTTCTCATCATTTTCGACCTGGTGATTATCGTTGTAGTACACAACTGAACACTAAAAGAGGGAGTGGTACCTTCTGTATTATTACCATAAGAACAGAGTAATATTTTGATAAAGGAGCCTGCCGATAAGAAAATTGATGTCGAAAATGATGACAACATTTAAATGAAAACTGCTTTCAAACATACTTCCATCTTTCGTTTTTCCTTAGAACACGTTTTTATGAAAAAAGCAATAGAAAAACAAGCAGAAATATATAAATTATTATTCCGGTAATTATTTATGTATTTTTATTTGTTTTTCAATTGGTTTTTTCAATTTATTAAGTTTTTTTATTACATTATCTACAAATTATCTGGATATAACCTCAAGCATCTATTATCTTATCTTAAAAACCTGCGGGCTCGTTTGATGGCACCACCGTCGATTATCGGTCTGCACTTCTAAAGCTTTGAGTGACCACAGCCTGCTGCACCGGGAACAAAGATATTATAAGCATAGATGCGGCACGGGAGGTCGGAGTGGGAGAACGATATATATATAACTACATTTTTGCATGCCTCGAGGTGCTTCCCTCTTGAACTGTTCGATGTTTCTATGGCAACCGCTTTCTTTGTCTACCAGGGATGCATTTTGCATTACAATTGTACTGAAACAGTACATTTTCAAACTTTGCAGTACGGAAGTACCACTTATCAAATTCAGTACAATCGAGTTAGTACATTTTTAAATGTCAGTACATTGCAGTACAAAGCAGGCGGACGACAATCATTTTTTATTTTTCAGCCAATCTGGAATTTTCACCCAAGAAGACGAATTATTATAATTGGACGGAAAGATATATAGCAGACAGCAAAAGGACCCAAGCAGCCAACAGGAAAGAAATATGACCTGAATGACGTCAGCCGTGCAACTCCAATGCCGTGGAAATTCTCAAATTTAAACGGACTTCTCTTTCTGTCATATAAGTTTAAAAGGAGAGGTCCGTTGGAAATTTTGAAAATTTTCACGCCAACAGTGAAAACTGGACATGTATTAAAATACCCTCCATTTATCTGTCAACGCAAGAGTATACTTCGCAACAAGTTATTGCTACCGAAAGAACTACCATTTTCTGAGGTATTTGCACGAATAGTGGGATGAAAAGACTTTGAAGGAAAAAGAGAACTCATGTCAGCAAATGCAGACCTGCAAAAAGACGGAACAAACAACCGCAGCAAAAGATCTCGAATTGATTCTAACGATGCCCTTCAATTCTGCCCTAAAAAAACTGGAGTTGAGTCATCCAAAGAGTTCAATGACTTCTGGCAAAGATCCGAACACACAAATTAATCATAAATACTCTTATTTTTTACTATTTTATAAATTGCATTTTTTTGTTCCGTTCTTCTTTTTCAGTATTATTATTAGATCATATTTTGCAAAAAAGTGTCAACATTATGTTATACTATTAATGTATTTTAAGGTGACATCAAGAACAAAAATGAACAAATTTAATCTCACTTTGAGTTGACTTATAGTTCATAAGATCATTTTTATTCAGAATTTAATTTTTCAGTCTCCAACTTCTTTGCTTGAAAATTATATTTGTTAAAAGCCGGCAGTTCCATAATAAAGAAGAATATGCTTATACGAGGGTGGATTGATAAGTTTCCGGCTTGACCAAGAAAAACAACGTTTTTAAGAATTTTTTTTTTTATTTCTCAACATAATCTCCTCCAAGGCTGATA
>NC_046659.1:29770232-29776217 GCF_010883055.1 Belonocnema kinseyi | reverse complement strand
GTTAGTACGCATTCAGTACACTGCGCGCTTCAGTCAGTACAATCTTAGTACAATTTTCGGCTGAGTGCAGGACATCCAGCCGAACCTCTCGATGCATCCCTGTTGCCTACGTCTACGTCCTACGGGAGGGGTGGGGCCAAGGCGAAAGCCAAACCCAAAGTGCCGGTGATTTTCTGTTTCTCGATTCTCGCGCTTGCCTTCGCCAGCCACATATACAGCTGACTCAGGGCTGTCTATGCACGCCGAAATATTAAAATTAATGAGGACCTTAAATTACTATTCTTGTCATATTTTAGAATTGAAGCGAAATTTCAAACATTATTTTTAAAAATATCATTTTTACAAAAACAGTGAATTGAAGATTCGAACACTTTACTGTATAAATTTATCCTACATGTATTTTTAAATCCTAAAATATTTTATTATTTTTCGCATAATTAAGGTACAACTGAAGTAATATTTGCACTTCTCTGTAGTGTCGAATTGACAATTCACATTTGATTCCGAGGAAAAATTTAAGGTTGTCACTACTCATTTAATTATTTATCAAAATTATATTAAAATTCTGTTTTTTGTTTGTTTTTGTTTCTTGATTATTTGAAATATATCATCTTTTTCCTTGTAATTTGTTTAATTACAAAAATCAGTAACTAGACTGCGCCTTGCACATTAACATTTAATTTTAAAAGTTTGAGGGCAGTTAACCACTTGCAATTCTTATGCTCATTAGAATTCACAACTTCAAAGAAATCCAAATAATTTATAAAAATAATTCAAAGAATCGAAGAATCCAAAAAAATGTAAAGAAATATAAGGCGTTTAGGGGTGCATCTCAGTAACTAAGGCTATTACAAAAAAATGGAAAAGGAAAGAATTACAAAGAATTAAAATAATTAAATAATTTTTTGCGAGCCGGGAAATGACCGAAAATTGGTTTCCTTGATTAAAACGGCTACCTGGATTTCTTCGTATTTAAAAAATTATTATATTCATTGGTGTTTTTCTGTAAAAATAGTTATACTTTTTCGTACTTGTAAAAAAATTCCCACCAAGGATTGAAAAAATTTCTGATTTGATTTATTTCTTCAAGTGAATTTTTTTTAAGTTTGCAGTAAAAAGAAAAACTATCCAATTAGGGGTTTTAAGGGTTTAAAAATCGTGATTTATTTTTTTTAAGAATAGTTTGAAAATAATTTTCACATTGTTCACATCAACTGGTTTTTAGGTATATTATATTGATGATGTGTACATTGTGAAAATTATTTTAAAACTATTTATTAAAAAAATAAATCACAATTTTTAACACTTAAAACCCCTAATTGGATAGTTTTTCTTTGTTATTGCAAACTTTAAAAAAATGACTTTAAGAAATAAATAAAATGAACATTTTTTTCAATATATATATTGAAAAATTTTTGATTTTTTTTACTGATCTACCAAAATAAGACAAACTTTCAACAAAATATATTAGTTCTTAACAAAATTTTTTAATTTTAAAGCCGGGAGGAGCAATTTTAAACCAGAAATTAATAATTTTTAATAAAAATATCAATTTAAATCAAAAATTAAATGTTTACCTTGTTAGTTAAAAAAACTTAATTCTTATTTTTTAAAAACGAATTTTCAACAAAATAGTTACATTTTTAGCAATAGAGTTCAGCCCAAAAAATGACTTTTTAACCGCAGAAGATTAATTTTCTAAAATTTGAATAGTTAAATTTTCGACCAAAGAGGTGAATCTAAAACCAAAAGAATAATTTTTTTACAAAGTAGTTCAACTTTTAACCAAGCTTCTGAATTCCTAACGAAACAAGTTGAATTCCAAACCACAAATATAATAGTAGACTTTCTACCAAAGAGGATTTAAGCAAAAAAAACGAGAAAAGGGGGTTTCTTAAAAACAGAGAAAAAAAGAACAATTCATTAAAAGCTAATAATAAGAAAACATACTAAATGTTATCTAAGTCCATAAATTTTCTTCCACTGACCCCCAACCCCTATTCGAACAATAGTTTTTATCACCCCCCCCCCTTGCAATTGCTAATGCACTTTACTGACGACCCCTTAAAGTTATGATTTTTGTATTTAATGAAATTACCCTCATAATGTATAGCTTAAAATTTGTTTAGCATAAAAATATACAACGAAAAATCGACAAGACTCAGAATACGAAATAACAACAATTAAAAGAATGACAGAGAACAAGTATATTGAGACTATACTTAAGAAACTGTATTTTCAATTTTTTTTATATTGGATGAAATATCAATATTACAGAGAAAAGTAACAGCGTTTTACTTTGAAGAATTCAAATCATTTAAAAACTGACGCTAATAACAAAAATTAAAGGGCCTCTAATTTTTCTCACTCTCATCATTAATGATTAAGAAAGTATAAGAAAAAAAAGGTCCGACAAGTCCGAAAAGAAAGGACGAGTTCGTTACGATATGAAAAAAGTAAAGAAAAAAATGCTTTTTAAAAGCCCTACAAGATTATCATACAAACTTTTTGGATTTTCTTCTAAAATTGAAAATTCTAATTTTTATTGCACAAAAAATAATGAGATATGAAAAATCGCATTTGGTTGTTAAACTATGCAGGATACGAAAGAAGAAGAATCAACAAAAATTGTGATCTCGAAAAAGATCTACAAACTCGTTAATAATCGCTTTTTGATAGGAGGCGTACCTTTTGTTTTATTCGCTAAAAATAAAATTGAAAATATAAAAAAAAAACGTTGTAAAAAAATGATACAAGTTATGAAAAAAAAAATTTAACAAAAATTATTAACCCGAAAAACAGCTACAAATTTGTTATGAATTACTTTTTGACATGACATGTAGTTTTGGTTTTGATCATAAAAATGGTATTAAAAATAAAAATGAAAAATTTGTGGAAAAACAACAAAAGGTACAAAAACAAATTAATAGAAAAAAGATATTCCCTTAAAAAAGTGATGCAAATTTGTATTCATTTATTACATTCTTATTAATAATGATGGAGGAAGTATTAGAATTGCCCGAAATTTGACACCACACATTCGAATTTTGAACCAAATGACGCAAAATACGACAAAAAGTCTCAAAGAAAAATGATAGGTTTTGAAAAATCCTACAAAATTTCTTTAAACCACTTTTAAATAGGACTCGTAATTTTTTTATCGTAAGTAATATATGCAGATAATCAAAAATTCCAATATTACGTGAAAAGACGCAAGATACGTAAAAAATCTAAAAGAAGACTTGTAGGATATTTTCCTTTATACATGTATAAAAAATAATATGAAAACCAAAATTCTATTATTATCATAATAACGAGAGATAGAGAAAAATGTCTAAAAAAAGGATTGTATTTTTTAAGTTTATTTTAAGGTGGTTCAGAAAATATAAATTTACAACTCTGTCAAAAAATGAGTGCTTAGCGCGAGTATCACGATAATATTGTGTACCTCAAAGCCTACAGAGCTTTGAGAAACTTAATCTTTAACTATACTTATTTAAGCAAAAAATTCAGATTATGAACACGCATATAAATATTAAGAGATAAATGTTTTTGAAACTTTCCAATAATTTCTAACCTTTTAGTTTAAATTGAGAAATGTAATGTAAAATATTTATTCATTCTGATCAACCACTCGAGTAAAATTCAAAAATACATTTTTTCAATTTTGAAATTATGGGGTTCTCAATTTGAAAAATCGGGACATAATTTGCATACAAAGTAAGATACATAAATTTCTATAAAATATTATATAAAAAAATAAAATAAAAAAATTTTACTATATAGTTTTATCGTCTCATTATAATTTATTTAATTCATAATTAATTACACAAACATAGAAATTTACGAATTATTGTTTACTTAAATTAATAATCGTGAGGGACACGGTATTCCTATAAAATTCAACTCTACATCTAAACACTCCAAATTGCAAATTATACATGCGAGAACGCTGTACGATCATATTTATTCAAAAATTTAATTATTTTAAATTTCAACTCAATATGTTTATCAATTAAAACTTTCAATGTCTTTAAACGCATTGTTTCATTTAGTAGAATTTCTACCGCTTTTTTTAAAACAACAAAATAATATTATTCATAGACAGTAAATTTAAATTGCAGAATGACTAATTTTTTCCATAAAAGATGTCAGCTAAAAATATTTATTACGATACAATTACATTTTAATTAAATTTAAAAGTAAATCTTATACATCTACATATTTTCTTGATGCAAAATTTATTCAAATAATTGATTCATTAATTGAAAATTATAAATCAAAATTATCGATATAAAATTGGTATTTTATATTTTTAAGTATTTTGTATTTACCGACTTAGTATCGGCTATTTGATGGACTTGTTCGACGGGTGAAGATTGCAGGGGCAAGTAGTTGGTGAGTGCGATTTTCGGGTTAAGAGGCATGGGGGATCGGGCAATTTTCGCCGGGAGCGCCGTCTACAATTAGTTCCTCGAACTATACGCGTGCCGCATCTAGACTTATAATATCTTTGTCGGGAAAGCAGACAGAGGTGTAAATGCACCCTTTCGGAACACCTATCAGACGAAAGGAAAGCTAAAGGTTTTCTGTAATTGGCTGTTCATTTTCTATTTTGTGAGAAAGAAATAAAGCCACTTACAACGAAGAAGACCATCGACATATAGAAATGGTCTGATAACGCTGTAGGAAGAATGGAAATGGGCTCTAGAGAGACAGAAAATATACATGAGTCGTACACCTGCCTCTTTCTAGATAAAGCTGATTGGTCGAGAGCATTTTCGTTGGGACACTTTGGATTTCAGCCTACACATAACTTTAATAATTAAAAAATTGTATGACACTATGATTCAAACTTCTGAAACTTTTTACACAACTTGTGATCTCACAAAAGGATTATTATTGCAGCATTTTCAACCCAATTTCAAGAAGAATTTAAGGTTAGTAAGTTCTTTTTATAAGCTAACTTAAACATGATATTTTGTATGAGTGTAGTTAAAAATTCTATTTATTACAACTACAAATTTATAATGTATAATTTTGTAATTGTTAAAAAAAACCGTACTATTAACGGAAAATTGACGAAAAATAAATTCTTAAAAACAATTTACAATTTGATTGTTTAATTACTTACTTCAGTACTGTTAAGTAAAACCTTAAATAATTTTATTTTTCTGTTTTCTTCATCAATTTTTAATTGAAATAAATACTAGCATAAAATGCGAGGAAAATAATATACTCGTTAGATAAAGTATCTCGTGCCCATAAAAAATAATAATTTTTTACGATTTTTTTCACCCGATTCTTGCAAAATCGATTATTTTCGTTCCGATTTTTTAGAAACCCGATTCTTTATTTATGATCTGGTTCAGAATCGATTCTAGAATCAATTTTTTATAGAGAATCGAACATCTATAGTTTCAGTGCTTTTTCATCGGCAGGGCTGTCAATGTACCTGAGGAATTTGATCTCTTAACGTAAATGAAGTGAAGTAATAAAAAATAAAAAAATAGTTCTGTGACTCAAAGCTGATGTAAATAAATATAAAATATCGTATCGTAAGCTGTACTATAATTAAATCCGTTTTTATATAATTCGTATATACATGTCCGTAAATAAGCACCAAAAAACCGCTCAGGATACACAAAGTGACATATTCAGATCTTGTATTCTTATGAAATAATGAATTTGTAATAGATTATAATTGTTGAGTTATGTACAAATTCATACTGTTTTTGATATAGATACACATATATAGTAGATAGTTAAGGCGGGTTCTATACCACCTTTTTCCGTACGAATAGCAAACTTGTGGCTAGAGTGCAGAAGGCTGTACGATTGGTTTCGCTCCTTGTGTTGACTAACAAATCACAGTTTTGAACGATCCAAACTATTGATATTGGAAATCAATACTTAAAAATCATGGGAATGGATATTTTCAGCTCCAAAAATATGGAATATGATATGATATACGATATCGCAATA
>NC_046659.1:29761404-29770132 GCF_010883055.1 Belonocnema kinseyi | reverse complement strand
TTATGTATTAAATGTTTATCGCAATAATGCGTAATTGAAAATTTCCAAAATCTGCAACCACCCTCGTGCTATTATAACAATTCTCGGTAAACAAAATTCCATTCTCATTACGTCATCGTCGATTCCTGGAATCCTTATCTATGTGAACTTAATAAATTAAACGTTCTCCATTGATATTTGCCGACATGGGCGTCATATTTTATATGATGTTAAACAATTCTCGGTAAACAAAATTCCATTCTGATGACGTCATCATCTATTCCTGGAATCCTTATCTATGTGAACTAAATTAATTAAACGTTCTCCTTTAATATTTGCCGACAGGGGCGTCATATTTCATATAATGTTAAACAATTTCTGGGGAAACAAAATTCCATTCTGATGACGTCATCGTCGATTCCTGGAATCCTTATCAATGTGAACTAAATTAGTTAAACGTTCTCCTTTGATATTTGCCAACAGGGGCATCATATTTCATATAATGTTAAAGAATTCTCGATAAACAAAATTCCATTCTGATGACGTCATCATGATTCCTGGAATTCTTATCGACAGTGTTGCCATTTTTCACCAATATTGGCACCATATCAGCGGTGCACTATCTGTTTTTTATCATTTTACTGGTAAACAGCCACCGAGTAGGTTTGAAGTATAAAACGCTCCAAGATCTATATCAAAGTACAATTTTTATCGTTGATTCCATCAGTTAATAACAAGACTCACAAAATCTCAAACAACTTTATATCTGTGTAGAACTAAAAACATCAGGATAATAAACAAAATATTGAGGAAGAACATTCTGCTATCCGTGGGCCAAAAACATGTGATCATGACGTACGTTAATTGGTGATCTGAAGACTGCAAGCAGTAAATTCAAGAAGTTGCTCAAGACAGGAAATGGTATGAGTGAAGCTCCGAAGAAACTGAGTGAGAGGGTCAGTTAGGATGATGTAGCAAGTACGTTTCGAACACGAGTTAGAACGGGGCTTATAACAAATTTAATTCATAAAGATTTAAATACATTTTTGGATGATTGTAAACGCATGTGTATTCCGCGAATTAAGAATGCAATTAATAGTGTAGGTAATATCAAAGCTTGCGTTGAATTCACAGGTATTTTCAAGGCATTAGTGGGAGGCCAGGAAAAAATCGAGGCAAAACGTGTTTGCACCGAAAATAATCCTATTCTTACGTCTACGAATATTGGTGGATGGTTTGAGGATAAAATTCGTCAAGAAGTTTAACTTAAAATTGAAGATTTAAAAACATTAGATTCAGGGTGGAGATTAACAGAAATTGTTAGCTTAAAAGTTAACATAAATAGATACGCCCCTTTTCAAGTTGTAGCTTCAACTTTCATTGAATTACCTGATTTTATACAGAGAAAAAAAGCTGTAGTTAGTATTAAAAATAAAGACTCGTATTGTTTTCTCTGGTCAGTAATGGCAGCTCTTCATCCTGCTGAAATCCATTCTGACCGAACTACTTATCCTAAGCTTGATAGTTCAGAACTCAAATATAATGGCATCAAGTTTCCAATTACTCTTGAGGATGTTGCAAAATTTGATAAAATCAACGGTTTAAGTACAAATGTGCATGGATTAGAGTCTGATAAATACAGTAAGAAAGCGGAAACTGTTCCAGTTTTTATAAGCCAAGAAAAATCTAAAAAAACCTACTATTCACCTTCTTATGATTGAAATTACTAACTTTGATTCAGATGTAGAAGTGTTTAATTTTGCTTTAATCAAAAATCTATTTAGACTAGTGAAATCACAAATAGCAAAAGGTAAGTGGCGCACTTTTGTGACAGATGTTTGTGTCACTAAATTAGAAAAATCTCTTGAAAAATATAAAATTGATTGTGATAATCTGAATCATAATTGCACGCTAATACTCCCCACAGAAGAGGATAACATTTTGAAATTAAAAAATTATAAATACAAAAGAGCGGGTTCAATTTACAGTATATGCTGACATAGAGTGTTTGTTAGAGCCAGTTACCAATATGCACGGAAATGCTTTTCAGAAACATATACTTAAAATTTTTGCTTATTTCACAAAATGCAGTTTTGACTAAAATGCAGTTTTGATTAAAATCAGTTTTTTTGGAAAGGAGTATGATTTTCAAAACGCAAAAGTTTGCCATATTTGCGAACAAGATTTTAACCAGGATGATGTTAAACATCAGGATCATGACTATTTTACAGGTAAGTACCGTGGCCCTTCTCATGACAGGTGTAAAGTAAATTACCAAGATTCACATGTAATTCCTATAGTATTTCATAATTTATCTGGCTACGACTTTAACTTTTTCATCAAAGAATTGGCTACAAGCTTTGAGGGTGATATCTCATTATTACTTATCAACAAGGAAAAATATATATCCTTTACGAAAAGGGTGCAAAATACAAAATTTAAACTCAGATTCATAGACTCTTTTCGATTTATGTCAAGTAGCCTCTTCAAATTAGCTTTAAATCTTAGCAACGATGAAAAATTGATTACAAGAAAATATTCAAAAAATGATGATGAATTTGAATTATTAACAAGAAAAGGTGTATTTACATACGATTATGTTGATAATTGGCAGAAATTAGATGAAGATTGTCTGCCAGCAAAGGAGGAATTTTATTCTAAATTAAATGATGAGGGTATTTCAGATGAAGATTATGATCATGCGTGCGAGGTATGGGAAAAATTTAACTCAAAAATGTGATGTGAATATTCGGATTTATACTTTAAAAATGATGTTTTCCTCTTGGCAGACATTTTTGAAAGTTTTAGATGTCGTTACATTGAAACTTATGATTTGGATCCATTACACTACTATACAGCACCAGGGCTTTCTTTCGATGCTATGTTAAAGTATACTAGAATTGAACTCGATCTATTAACAGATGTAGAAATGTTATGACTTGTTGAAGGAGCAATAAGAGGAAGTGTGTCTCAGTGCTCAAATAGGTATGCGAAAGCAAATAATAGATTCTTGGGGTCGAATTCTGATGAAAATGTACCCGAGTCCTATATCACTTATTTCGATATAAACAATCAATACGGTAAAGCTTTGAGCCAATCTTTACCCTATAGCAATTTTAAATGGTTCACTGATTTTGAAAACGAACCAAATTTTTTCAACATTCCCGATAATTCAGAAATAGGTTATATTTTTGAAGTAGATTTGGAATATCCTGAGGAACTCCATGATTTGCATAAAAATCTACCATTATGTCCAGAACATTTTATACCTCCTCTTCCAACATCTAAAATCCCGAAACTAATTACTTTCCACTTTGAGGACAATCACGTTTGAGGACTATAGGCAAACTTTGCTACATTATTAAACTCTTACTCGACCTCAACGGTTAATCCGAAGCCGTAAACATGAAGTTCACTCAATTGAGCAAAACAAGATCGCCCTCAGCTGGCGAGATGATAAGAGGATACTGCTTCCTCATACAACCGACACACTTCCATGGGGCTACAAAATCCAATCATAGGAGGCAATGGATGTTGATAAAAATTAATATTCATTTTCTAAAAAAATATTTCAATTCTCAAAGGAGAGTTGAGATTATGTACAGTGATTCTAAACAAAAACTTGTATATATGTGTAGAAACAAGCGAGGTGATTAATGTGACGAGTTACGTAGATATATGAGTCGGTGAGTGATAGAGATAGAGACCTAACACTAGTGTATAACCTTTAATGTGAAAAATTTAGTCTATAATCTACATAGTGTTGTAAATAAAATATATATATATATATATATGACTGGAAATAGCAAAAAAAAGTATATATGTCAATTGGAAGAAGAAGAAATGGAAAAACTGTAAAATTGTTTGTAAAATACAAGTTATTGTAAATATAAGAAAAAATTAATTTAATCTAAATTGTTCTTTTTTTTATTTAAGGCAACCTGAAAATAATATTTTTTAAGCAAATTTACTTCTAATTGAAAAATTAGATGCTCATCATTTTCCTAAACTGATGTAGCTATTGCATGCAACCTGATCCAGCAGACCGAATATTCCACTGTCAACGATGTTCAACAACCAATCATTCGCTTATTTACTATTCGCACTTATTATTATTATAGGGACAAGGAACTCTGAAAAAACAACATAATTTTTCTTTTTCATTTAAAATTATTGTTTATTTCCAATAGGAAAAACCAGTACATTATACTTAAAAATAAACAGATTTTAATTAATTATATATATAAACTATTTCTACTCGGTTACAGTAGTTTTTATATCAACTTTTTTCACCACACCACTTATTGGTTTATATTCAAGTATACGATCATGCAAAATTAAGCAATATGCCGTTGTTTGAGCGGGAAAATTTTCACTAGTTTGAAATTCCAATCGAACGTCAACTGGTCCGTATTTCAAGGACTCATTTTGCTTAGAACAGTCAATTACTACTAGAGGTGCATACTCTATAAATTCTCTTCTCGATAGCAATGGTTGTGCTTCTTTACCATAGTAATTAGCTTGAAAGTTCGTATACATTTCATAAAGAAGAGCATACCTATTTCGATTATTATTAAGATTCAAATTACTATAAGGATAACACTGATCATTTAAAAGTAGTTTTACATTAGTCAAATTGCAATGATCAAAGTTGCTAGAGCTTCTAATAGTATTCTTTTTTCTGTTTGTTTGAAATCCAAGTACAACAAATCTTGGTTTTGCCAACTGTGTTGATGTTTTTACAGTCCAAACATGGTTTGAAGTAGTTGGAAGTAGAGGATATTCATACAGTTCCCAAGTTCGGAAACTTATTGGAATAGGTGAATCTTCTTCAATATATCTTAGTAACTGAAATTTACGTGAATCTGACAATCTAGCACTAGGCAATAACCACTCTATTTTATTAATTTCAATTTTATATTGCTCAATGGGGACTGCTTGCAAAATGGCATTTTCATCACTTTTTGATCTTGTCAAAATAAGTTCATGTTTCGAGTTGACAATGATTTTGTGATAATCCTCAGCGAAACCAAATATCATGCTAAGAGGTATGGCTACATTAAAGTATAGTAACCAGTGGCGATGGTAGTGATTGATTATTATAATTTATTTCAAGCCAGCCAGTATTCTGTATATAACGTGATTGTCCGGGATTTAGAGATACATAATTTTTCATGAGACTAGTGAGACCAACATTTTTATTTCAATCAATTTCTATTGCATTGATTTCTTATTGTGCTTCATCAAACAAATGACAGATGGCATTAGAAACTAAAATTGTGTTTGTTACTGGTGCTCCATCAGTTCTTACGATTCTTCCATGTACATGTAGTGAACTTTTGCTCGGCAGGAGACAATGATCTTGATTCTTAATTGCAATTCTAATCTCATCACTATTATTGAAGCTTGATGAAGCATATGACTGGTGTGCATGCACTTCACAATGAGCTATAGATTCATCAAAAATAGTGGGAGTTTCAATATTTAAAATTTCCCCCTCCATGACAAACAATTAAACGTCGATATACAAAAATATAGATGCAAGCACAAAAAATCTTGAATCTTTTTATTCTCTTCTTTTTGCGAGTGGTGTGACCTCGAAACCCAGCCTTTTCAGCAGCAGTACGTTTCGAGGTGTTATCCCTTTGACAGTCTGTTGTCGACTGATACTCTTGCTCCATGGTACTAAAGTATTATAGCTGAATCCAACTTTTTTATTGAAAACAATACCCATTATCGTAAAGACTTGATATGCAGTCTGAGTGTTATAATTTCTCCACGAAAATTAACCAAATGTTCGTCTTAATCAACTATGCTGAGCTGTATATGATCTATTGTCTTGATGGCGATCGGCAAGTGAATGATGTGCGATAGGACTTCCACTATCTTATATCCTGGCGGTACAACTGGGAAAAATTCATGAATAGTGTGCATTGGGAATTGAATTGAAGGTTAGAAATTCCACAAGACCAAGAGCGTAATTTTTGTATGGAGACAATTCAAATGGAGGAAAATACTGATTTTCTAGGATAGAAGAAGTGCCCGATAATGTTAACGTCAATTAATCATCCATGATGACGGCTAGTCTTTGACTGGCTTGAAATCATTAGCCTCTACATTTATATACATTCTACATACTTTGAGATTTTAATTGCATAAAAATTTAAGGCATAAATGCCCACATGCAAATGTATCATAATTTTGATACCTTTCATGATTATATTTTACGCTACTAACACCGAGATACTTAAAGAGATCCAAAGGTGGCCTGAGGTTGCCAAAGCTATCAAAATCAATTATTTTACTGTTAAACTTTTTATACGCAACCCAATGAGTACCTAGATTGTTTTTATCATCAAGGTTAACAATAGCACTTTCACATTTACGTGCCCTACAGTTTGGTAATCCATTACGCATAAAAACACCACTAAAATGTTTAATTTTTCAAGATTTTGCGAATTTAAGTAAATCGGCATCGGTTAATGCTCGGTGAGGTAGCGTCACTTTAAGTTTTTTTATTTGCACTTAAGTCCCTCTCCTTGATTATATGGTTTTAGATGAAGTCCTAATCCTCCTTTATATGGTTTCAAACAAAGACCTTTCCCCACAGCAATGGCTTCCATTGCTTTATTATAACGTTTTCTTTCTTCAAACTTTCGTTTTGCATCATTCAAGTCATTAACAGCTTTAGCTATTCCCGCAGCTCCACCAGCTAGCGCACAAGTAGCACTTAGACCGACAAAGATTTGCTAAAGCCGTTTTTTTCGGTAACTAAAAGATTTGCAATAAAATAGAACATATAGCATTATGTTTCTGACTTTATAGCGTATAGAAAGAAAAAATTTACCACTTTTTAATTGCTTAAACAAATATAATTTGTTTAAATAATTACTTTTCCAAAAAAACTTTTGAAATCGTGATTAATTATATGTGTTCTATTTAATAGTTATCGAAAAATAACTGCTTGAGCAAATGAAAATTATGTAATTATTATCAGACATGTATATATGTATGCATGTATGTATGTATATATGTATGTATATATGATATTAAATATTCGTATTTAATTTTTCAATCAAAATCAAAAGAAAACTTTCTGTACATAAAAATTAAGTGAAAAATGCACTTAACCCTTTTTAATAAAACCAATGTCAGAAGCCAAAACACATTGCTTCGAAAATTATTTTTCAAAAAGTTTGTTTCCAGCGATGCACGCTTGCTGAGAACATTTTCCTGTTAATTTTTTTTAACAGAAACTTATACTTAAAAATTGTATATTGGATTTGAAAATTATCCTTCAATTATTATTATATAAGCTCCTAATCTGTTAAGAAAACATAATAATAATAATAATTTGAAATTTAAATAATATATATTAAAATAATTGGGTATAATTATTCATATTATTATTATCAAGGTATTCTTGTTCTAAAAACTGAAGATAATAAATTAAAAAATTTTATTTATTATAATAATATTTTATATTTGAAAAAATCATTAAAACCAATGCTTAGTTAAATAATTAATTTTAAACTGTAATCTGAAATTCAACAATTTTGAAGGAATACTTAAAATTGTATAAATTGAAACATTTAGCAGGTAAAAATTAAAGAATTTTACAAGTTAATAGTTGAAGGGGTTTGTTGAAACTTGATTTTTGTTGTTGAAGATTTATCATTTTAGTTGAAATTCATCTACTAGGTCGAAAACCCGTTTTATTTTTAATTTAAAATTAATTTTTTGAACTAAAAATATATCTTTTTGGTTAAAATATTACGATTTTCGTTGCATATTTAGCCCTTTGGATAGAAAATAAATTATATTGTTGGACATTAATGTTTTTATTTGAAAATTCAGCTATTTCATTTTTGGTTGAAAATTTATCTTTTGACTTCTTCAAGGTAAGTGGGTAAAAATTCATGCATTCTGTTGAAAATTCATTTTTTTTTGAAAATATTAATTTTTTTAAACCGGCAATTCAACTATTCCATTTATTACATTCTTATTTGTTTGTCAATTGAAGTATTTGTCGTTTAAAATTCGCCTTTTTTAAGAAAATGAATGATTTATATGTAAAATTACAAAACTTAAACAATTACTTTTTTTTAAACAGTGTTTTAACCGTAATAAGGTGCTAATTCTATTTTCGTAATTTTGGGCTGACAACTACGCAGCCATTCATACCGAGTATTCTTACAACAGAAACAGACCATAAAAGGAGAAAAATTTCCAAAATTGTTTAGGTTCAACCAGGTATACGGACTATAGGCAAAGGTATATACGGTTCTTACTTAATTCCAGAAGAATCCTTTCTAGGTTTTCCCCGCAAGTAATTGAGGGGTTCAAACTTAAAAGGCCTTGCATAAATATGGGTCATATATCTCTCAAACTTAAGACTATGTTGTAGAACCATTTGCAGTTTAATATTTAGGAACTTGCAATCGCGTATGTTACAATAAAATATTTAGCACTTATATTACTGTTTTCTTCTATTTTATTTGAATAACTGTACATTTTAAGGTATTATTTTGTGTGTATATATTAGTTATATTTTCTAAAATATGTGATTCTAATTTATAGGTAAAAGAGCCATCAATCATTTAAATCGTACAATTAAAAATAATGTTGTAAAAAGCTCTAAATAAAAAGTTTATAACATTTGGAAATGTTAAAGCATTTTTATCAAATTAATATTTTGCCTGACGACAACGCCACTGATAATAAACAATGAAGTTCTTGAAAGTGTTTT
>NC_046659.1:29760293-29761304 GCF_010883055.1 Belonocnema kinseyi | reverse complement strand
CGGTGACTCTGAGATACCGGGCGACCTCTCAGAGTACGCAGCCTTATCCTTGCATGCGGGGCTCTACAAGGATGGACGAACCCCTTTCCCTAGCTTCTCGTGAGAACAGCAATGACAACACCAAACATAGTTGTAGTAAGTTTGGTTCAAAACAACAGAACGCGCAGAGCTCCCGACAATGGGTCGGCCAACAATGCCGACCAATCTAGAGCTGGTGGAGCCAATGAAAATGGATTCAATGCGATGGATCGGCGGGATCTCGCAACATTTGGGTGGACGGAGCGACTGAATCACGACTTCCTAGAGTGCTACGATGCGAGTGTGGCCCCTGAACGGGGTTACATGGCACGGCTGCATGCTCTGTGGTGCGAGAAACACCCGGAGTTATCGCACTTTTCGCAGCAACGTCTGCGAAACCATGCTGAACTACTCCGTAAAAGGGGCTATGTAAGCGGAACGCCTACTCTACCACAGATAGAACAAGCCGGCAACAGAGAAAGAGAGGCGACACTAACACCAACCGCGAGCAGACATCCAATAGATGAAGAGCAATGCTTTACGATCCGGAGAAACATCAACACCAAGGTTTCTCTCAAGCCTAAAGATCTGGCTGAAATGGATGACGAGCTTCGTGGACATTTTTCCGGAGAATCCGACCTCTGGGCTATCAATTATTGTGTGTATAATGCAGCGAGAGCTTTGGCCGATGCGAACCGTAAAACAAAACCAACGGCTGATCATAAGACCAAAAGACGAATGCATCAACTTGCCATAAAGATAGGCTGGGCAAGACAGTACGCGTCCCACATTCAGTGTGTGATTGACTACATCACATCTGGCAGGAATTTTACCGCCAAGGTTCGAATGTTCGTGCACGAACTCCGGATCCGTTATCACACACTTAACAAATCAAAGCTGCTGACCATCAGACAGCATATTGTTGAGAGAATACGGATACTATCTGACGCTAAGAGAAGTCTAGAGCGAAGGGAGAGGTGGATCAGAGAAAAT
>NC_046659.1:29757217-29760193 GCF_010883055.1 Belonocnema kinseyi | reverse complement strand
TTAAAAATTTGTCATAAGGACAACCGCAGGATTTCGCCGGGAGCGGGTGCTAATCTGGAAAATTGCACCCGCTTCCAGCGAAATCGCGGTGAAATTTCAGCGACAACCACGTCTCACGACCGTGAGATAGGTGGTTACAGTCTGTAAAGGAATCAATACGACGATCCAGCAAAAGCCTCGTGCATCCTAAGACCACGGAGCGACCCAAGGACAACCGCCTTCTGCATTTTTCCCGCAAGTGTTCTAGCATATTGTTGACATGCAGGGATGCTTTTTAGGCCATTAGCAAGTGAAAGCTTGGCACCTCCAAGAGCGCCGATGATAAGGACGATTAGTTTAACAGAATATTTCGGGTACAATCGTTGCAACTCCCTTATAAGGTCTCGATACCTCTCTTTCTTTTCATTCTCCTTAGTTATGATGTTTTTGTCAGCTGGTGCCGAAAATTCGATAACGAACATGGTTCGCTTCTTGAAGTCAAGAAGAAGTCAGGCCTCGTGTGAGCAACAGAAACAATTGTCGTAAATATAAAGTACCAGTATATGCGGCACTTCCCATTCTCGACAATTGACTCGATTTCCCTAGGAGCATTTAGAGGAGCGATATTAAGGTTATTGCCGTAAGAGTGACAGAGGTGGTAATAAAACACTCTTAGTGCCGCATTGTGCCTTTGAATGTAGGTCGTTCCCGCGTGAGTTGGACAACTAGATAGTATGTGAGCTAAATGCTCGGGGTGTGCATAGCACGCCCTGCAGCTATCATCAGAAATGTCTTGGCCCAAAATGTGGCGATGGTATATTAAGGTGGAAATGACACCGCCTTGGCATGCAAAAATAAAACCCTCCGTACCAGACTTCAATCCAGGCGATTTAAGGAAAGCAAACGTTAGCTCACAAGACATTGACTGATCCTTCACATTTCTGTGGATGATACCGTGCATCCTCTTATCGAGGAGCTGTTCACGAAAGTTTTTCTCTTGTGCCTTCTTAATCCGGGCTTTCAGGAGTGAGTACTCGAGATAGATAAGATTTGATGCATTTTGCTCACCCCTAATACTGAAGTCAAGCCCGAGTGTTTCAGCAGCCTCCTCCGCTGCTTTGTAGAGAAACGCTCCTTTGCCCACTTCTTCTTCTTCTGACCATTTTAAGAAGAGGTTCTCTTCCATTTGCAACTCTATGTGCTGTACCCAGAATAATCCTTCTGTGAAGAAATGCAAGACTCAATATTCCGCGACCACCTTGACGGCGTGAGATGTACAGTCGCGGAACGGAAGACTTAAGATGAATGCTTTTGTTCATGTGCGTAACCATTCTTGTCCCGATATCAAGGAATCTGATTTCGTTCTTCGTCCATGGAACCACTCCAAATGAATAGAGTACTACCGGGACGGCAAGCATGTTAGTTGCAGATACTTTGTTCCTCGCCGACAGTTCGGAAGACCAAATCTGCCCGATGAGAGGTTTGTATCTGCGTCGGAGAGTATTCTTTATAGATATTCTATAGGTATTCTATAGGTATTCTAATAAACCTTGGCCCATTGGTCTAACCCACATTCCATTCCAATTTCCTTAGTATATCGTTCGACAATCCCTACAGCTAGATGTAGTTGTTCTTTGTTTTTAGTATAGATCTCAAGATCGTCCATGTAAAATACATGAGTGACCTTGTACTTTCGATCTGCAAGTTTGCCGCACAAGTACCCGTCGCCATGGCGAAGTTCTAGAGATAGTGGCAATAATGTAAGGCAAAAGGGGAGTGGGCTCATGGTGTCGCCCTGAAAGACACCTCTCTGAAAGGTGTCCTTGTTAGTTGTCACACGATTTTTTCCAGATGTGATAGTAAATCTGGTATTCCAAAGCGGCATCAATCTCTCTATGGACCTAACTATTTGCGGCTGAACTTTTAAGATTTCCAAAAGACAGATGATGAGTCTATGAGAAGTCGAATCGAAAGCTTTCCGATAATCAATCCAGGCCATCGATAGGTCACGCTGGTAGAATGCTGCATCTCTGCAGACACATCTATCGATGAGCAAGTTCTCCCGACATCCCGCTACGCCTTTCTTTGAGTCTCGTTGTTCATACATTTCTTGCCACACAGGTTCAATAGCCCGAACAATCCTATCATTTAGGATAGCTGTGAATATTTTATACAGTGTGTTCAGACAAGTGATTGGCCTGTAATTCTTCGGGTCAGCTAAGTTGCCTATTTCCGGCAGGAGTATTGTGCGCCCTTCCACTAACCACTCCGGAAACGGCTCTTCCACCTTTAAATATGAGGTGAAAATACGGGACAAATGCTGATGGCCTGAAGGAAACTTCTTCCAACAGAAGGTTTTAATACGATCTGGTCCCGGTGCGGAATAGTTCTTCATCCTTCTTAATACTTTTCTCACCTCCTCGGTGGTGATAGGTGGGCATTCTTTATCAGGTATTATGAGGGCATCACATAGCTCCTTGAAGCTATTTATATTTTCTGAGTCATCGTCAGGTCTATGCTGCACTTCGTAGACTTCTCTCCAAAATTCTTCAACCTCCTCTGGTTTGGCGGGTGTTCGACAGTAACTAGAGGGTCTTGGAAAAGTTGAGATGGGTTGTCGCTCCACCACCTAAAGGTCGCGAGATCCCGCCGATCCATCGCATTGAATCCATTTTCATTGGCTACTCCAGCTCTAGAGTGGTCGGTATTGTTGGCCGATCCATTGTCGGGAGCCCTGCGCGTTCTGTTGTTTCGAACCACACTTACTATAACTGTGTTTGGTGTTGTCATTATTGTTTCCACGAGAAGCTAGGGAAAGGGGGTTCGTCTATCCTTGTGGCGCCCCGCATGCAAGGATAAGACTGCGTACTCTAAGAGGTCGCCCGGTATCCCAGACTCACCGTTCTGGAAACTTCACCCAGGTGTCATTCAGCTTTCAGCACGGTTTTCACACCTCCGCTTGGGGGTTGATTCCTTCGGGATCACCCCTGGACAATT
>NC_046659.1:29751647-29757117 GCF_010883055.1 Belonocnema kinseyi | reverse complement strand
CATTTCCATATGCGCACAAGCATCTGCGCACGTTGAGGCAAATTTTGGAAAAATTAATATCTCTACCACAATTTTCAACAAAGGGTAAAAAAAAAGAATTTAAAAAAAGTCAAAAAGTGGCGTGTAACTGTAAGTTAGCACTGCAGTGTTTGAAACTCTGCACTCAGAAAAAAGTTTGTTTGATTCAACACAAATTTGGTAGGATCAAACCAATATATACGTTGCTGTATGGTCAATCAAATGTTTGATTGCTTGAAACAAATTTTTGCGTTAATTAAGTTTGGTTGATCTAATCAAATATGTCAGTTGATCCTAACAAATATTTATACACCGTCGTATCAACGGTCGCACAAAATGTATGGGAAAATCCCTTCTTATTAATTAAACCTTTTGATAAACATCAATTGCAGCACCAGAGAGCCCAACTTTCAACAAATCTGACAGAAAGGCTTTTTTAATAAATTTGTTTGAGGTTCTTTTATTAATGATCGTTTTCTAGGTTAGTAGAACTAATTTTTTCATGAAATAATGTTACGACGCACGATCTTTTCGACATTATTTGGTGCGCAAACTGGCTACCAGCGTGGGCTGACGTAATCTGTTTCGGTTTAATAAGTGTAGTTAATAGTAGTATTTGGTTGAATCAACCAAATTATTTCGTTAATTTAACCAAATCATTTTCTAATAAATGATATATTCAGCTCAAAAAATATATTTAGTTGAATCTACTAAACATTCTCAAGTAAATAATTACTTTGAATTGACCAAATTAATTCGCTGTGTTTTCTAAATATAACCAAAGGCTTATTTGAGCCGAACATATTTTTTAGTTTTAGCAAACAAAGTAGGTTGAACAAACTGATTTGTTGAATTAACTCAATCTTTTGTCTGAGTGTGCAGTTTTTGCAGTTTAGACCGCCAAACATAAGAAACCATCACCTTATAACCACCAAAGAATCAGCAAAGTATTCCATGAAAAAATGTTTACTTCGAAATTTTTGAGTGCCAACTTGACCGGCGTCTAAAACGAGACATCTTGCTAATGTGTATTTGTCACCAAATTTCTCCTCTTTGAAGACCCCACGGTAATAAGCGTTGAATAAATAAAAATTAATATTTTAAGATGTCAGCGTAAAAGTGAAGTTTATTCTATTCTTTTCAATGCGCCACTTTTTCATCTGTATAAAATGTCATTATAAGAATAGGATATCTCTGAAACTTATTAATTTCTATTTCCATAGTGACCGCCGTATAGTTTCCTATTCCCCAGAAGAGAACGTGTTTTCAATATATTTATAATTCCTTCTCAATGTACCGATATAGACACAACTCACAGAGATGTCTTGTATTCCACTAAAGTGTTAATATTTTGAGTTTATTTAATTCCTTCTAATCAGTTCACAAAATCTGTGTAGTAAATTTTTGCAATTTCTTTATGTGGAATATAAGTTTTGAAATTTTTATTCTAATCAATTCAAGCCTGCTTCTCTAGAGTTAAAATTATTTTAATTCACATATTTTACATTAATTCATTAGTACTTTTTTCAATGCGTTTAAACAAAATTATTAATATACAAATAAATATACCATTATATATTTTCCTAATTTATAAGTTATAACACGATTTAATAATAGAAAGGTTAAATAAATGCTTCTGTTAAATTTTACTATGTCGATTGAGAGGAATAAGTTAGGATTTGCAATTGTTCTTTTCCCGTTGGATGATTTTTAGACGGCGAGAAAATCGCGTTCATAGGAATACAAATTCTTAATTCTTCTGAATTCAACGCTTATTACCGGAGAGCTTATCTTCAAAACCAATGCTCCAACAAATCAATGTTCAAAAACTAAACTTACGCGAAGTGGAAGTGAAGTACTTTTAACAAAAAATGTGAATTTTCAACCAATAAGTTTAATTGTATACTACAGAGCCCATTTTCAGTCAGAGAGATGAATTTTCAAATAAACTGATGAATCTTTAAAAAACTATGTTTTGTTTAGTCATGCGGCTTTAATTCTCGGAAGAACTATATCAGGGGCCCTATATCCGAGTTTCACCCCGAGTCGAAATATAAATCCTCTTTTTATTCTCTCAAGTTCTCTAGCCTCAGAGACTTTACGAGGATCTGACGAGGATTAATTCAATATAATGCAAGTACTATTTAACTACCCAAAATGTGCACAAACTTCCATTTTTGCATGTTTGGAAGTCTTAAAACGGACTTAATGAGATACGCGCTTTTTTTAAATAGCAAAAATTTCAATTCAAATATTCTTAACAAATAATCATTGATAAATGTACAGAAATTTTATATCCGTCCATCTTCTTACTTGTATCGAATGCAGAATAAAACCACAATGTGATTTTATTAAATAAAAAAAAATGTTTAGCAGATTATAAATTTCCTGTATTCAATAAATTCTTAATAATAATTTTGTTCTTCGTTCGTTGATTGGAATGGTAGATTGATGTAATATTTTTGTATGTTTAGTAATGAATATTGTCTTTCTTGGTAAAAATGTAATCTTCTTTGAAATATTCTATAGAAGTAAATAATTTTGATATTAGGGATTTATAATTATAGTTAAAAACTCAACTATTTGCTTTTAAATAAACTTTTATGTTAAAAAATATATTGTTTTGAAGAAGTTCAGCTTTTTGGCTTGAAAATTCAACGCAGTTAGGCAGAAAATTAAACCATTAGGTTTCAACTTTATAGTGTATATTGCCCAGAAAAAAAGAACCGATAGAAAGTGAGTCGATTTGAATTGCGTATCTGTCATTTACAGATTAAAAGAATGAAAATGCAATCGGTTGGCCACATTTTTAATCGGTCACCTATGCGCGGTGCTTTAAATCTGCCATTCCACATTCGTCAAAATGCTGAGTGAATAGAGTTGAATAAGACTGACGAACCTGAAATAATTCCTATGAGCATTCTACGATTCATTAATGTGCATATGAATGGGTTGAGATTCAATATGAAATGGAGTTCTTAAAAGATCACACCCAATGGTAAAAATACGATGCGCCCATAGCAATGTTCAATAAGCGTAAATCTGCCAATTGTAGGTTACCTCAGGCTGTGTTCAACTGAGTGGACTATGCAGATTAAAATTTTTAAGAATTGTTTCGAATGAGAAGTATGAGGTAATAAATTTGAATAGTACACTGCTGATTGATCAAAAATTACAGAAATTCAAATTAAATAATATTGTAATATATTATAATTAATGCGACAATTTATTTATAAATTCAATAATTATTTAGTTGTAATCCTCTTTTTAAAGTAGTTTTATTAGATTATCCTGTACAGGAATTACAATATTTACACTGAATTAAGCGCCAGTGACATTCATCATATTCAGTGCACATGATAATGGCTGCAGGGAGTCCACGTGTTAGAAATTAAGATTCATGTATGGTAAATGTGAAATAAATAAATAAATTTTTAACATTCCGATGTGTTGTAATTCAAATATATCAAAAAAATGTTCAGCAAAATCAATTAAAAAGCCTAAAAATAAATAGTCTGTAAATAAAAATAGACTACATGTATGCCAGGATTTTCTTAAAAGTTGCCAATTGAACTATTTTTTATTAAATAATATTAACTGTTTAAATTAAATTTGTTTTATTTAAATTAATAATTTTTTATCGGAATTATTGTTCCTCTATCGGTTAATGCTGAT
This sequence comes from Belonocnema kinseyi, assembly GCF_010883055.1. NCBI lineage: Eukaryota > Metazoa > Arthropoda > Insecta > Hymenoptera > Cynipidae > Belonocnema > Belonocnema kinseyi. Next base: position 29,753,424 of record NC_046659.1, on the reverse strand, counting down.
TCATAATCACTACTAAATGGGCCAGAGAAAAAAATGACGTGGCCGATTAAAAAAATTGATTTTTCATTCAAACCTCTACTCTAACCTATGGGCGACTATCTGGAATTCCAGTGACAGATACGCAATTCAGAAGACCTCAAAACCCATTCAAATGCAAGTGAATGGATTTTTGTTTCCTGGGTGAATAAGCTAAAAATTAAACTATTTGATAGAAAACTGATGTATTTTGTTGAAAAGTTGTCTTTTTGGGTAGAAAATAATTGTTCTTTTGAGTAAAATATAGTCGTCTTTTTCGATAAAAAATTAATCTTTTGTGTTGAAAATTCAACTGTTCCGTAGAAAAGTCAATTTTTTTTAAAAGCCATCTTTTTGGGTAGAAAATTATTCTTCTTTGTTGAAAGTTCAACTTTTTGGTTCACGCAGAAAAAGAAATGTAATATTTACTTATCAAGAATTGTGAAGGGTTTCTTGTAACCGTAACAGTATAAACTGCTCTTAATAAGAGGGTGAAAATGTCAAAATCACTTAGCGTTTCCCAAATGTCACAATGAAACTAAGGTTAATTCAACGGTTATCCTTCAGTAAAATAAACCTCTATTCCCTATTCCCTCGTCGAAACGCAACCTATCCGCGCGGAGCACCGGTTGAATTCACGACGCAATCGATAATGAATGGATTGCATCACCTAAAAAACATTCCTTTTTGACATTTCTGTGACAGTCGTCACATTACTCCATATTGCCACTTTGCAAGGAAGGTGTTTTATAAAAATAATACAATTTTGGATGGCATAACTTATTCACCGATCGCGTACACTTGAGAGTTTATTGGAGCAAGACGTGTTTTTGTTCCGTGACTGTTTCAGCTGACATAGATATGAGGAAAATGCTAGAACTTCTGTTGTGTGCCGCGATGGCATGGTCGCGTATTCAGAAATCGTTTCCGAGATCACCACCCTCAGTTACAAATGCATTTAAAAATTATTTTACAGATCGCAAATCTTGTAATAAGTGTAGCGGTTAAGACATATTGACTTGCGTACTCAGGTTTATGCGTTCGAATCCTCCTCATTGCGTGCGAAATTTTGATTGTATTATAAACATTATAACTTACAAATACCGATTAATTATAAGTATATCCGAAAATATTTATAAGAAATAACCCTGCGCTTATTTATTAATTATTTTTTAGCAATACTTTTTCACAATTTATAGTGCGGTCTTAAGGCAAAGATATTATAAACGTAGTTGCGGTACGGGGCGTCGGAGTGGGGAATTATATATATATAGGACATCACATTTTCTGCCCTATCGAGGTGCTGCCCTCATCGTACTACGAAGTCGGATTCTTGTTTTCCCATTCTTCCTAAAATATGACGGTAAAGCATTAGAAAATTTTTTTGAGGTTAGAAAAGTTTGACATGTATGTATCGCTGAATTTTTTCAGATCTGAGGCAAAGATATTTATCTTTGTCTGAAGCTTGATCCAGGTTTTCGGGACAGCCTTTTTTTAATTATAAAAAAAATGTTCTCGAAAAATCATATTTTTAATTTTAAAAAAAAGTATTATAGAAAGACATTTCAAGATAAACAAGTGCTGAAAGCATTTTTCTTTGACAGTTTTTTTTTTTTAATTGAAATAATCAAATATTTATACCAAAGAAAGAACTTTTTTAATGTTTAAAGTATTTAAACATTATCATTTAAATTGAAAATAATAATTAAAACAAAATATATTTCTGGATAAGATATTTATATATTATATATATTATATTATA
>NC_046659.1:29746739-29751547 GCF_010883055.1 Belonocnema kinseyi | reverse complement strand
TATTTGGGGAGTCTTATTATTTGTGAATTTTCAAATTCGTTAATATTATAAACTGTTCAGGAATTTTATTAGTTTTGGAATTGTATTTTTTGGGACAGAGAGGTTTACCGAGTCGGGAATTTTATTTTTTGGGATATTTCAGCCGTCCCCATAGAATTACAGAAAATTTGCTCTAAGTATAATTTCGGCGCTCGATCTTGTTGATTTTTTCCTACAGTATTATTAAAAAGAAATGTGTATGGAAATTTTTGATATCACAAAAAAATATCAATTAAAATTTTTAAAATTCGCTGTGCATCCAATTTTTATTCTTGGGTCTTGGCAATTTTTTTCTAATCCGTTTCAGTGACTGGTAAACAGGGGTGATTTTCTCTTAGAAAATAAGTGATTAAAATTTGAAAAAAATGCGTAGGCTTTTTTGACATCTAGGTTTGTAAAAAAGGTAAACTGTAGAAAATTTAAAAACTAATTTAAGAACTATTTATATTCTTTTAAGATACCAATACAATTTACATAACACTAATTGTAAAATTTGCAAATTTTTAGGTCTTCAGTTTAGGAACTTGAATTTTAACGTTAAAATTGCTACATTTTCAGAATACAGCCTTATTGTTTGAATTTTCAGAATTTTTCGAAATTTTTCGAAATTTTTCGAAATTGTTAAAAGGCGAAAAAGTTTGAATTTAAAATTTAAAAATGCGAAAATACACCATTTTCCATGTTCATTTGCAATCCAGCGAGTCACTTTCTTTCGCTTCTTTTGAAAGTCGATCCTTTGCTTTCAGTTTTCTTTTTAAACTATACCTTGAATTCAACGCATTTCAAATTAAATTTTTGTAGCTGCATTTAGGTTTAATTATACAAAGGTTTTTTGTTCTATATATAAATTAATTAAAACATTTTATTGGTTTTTCACGACTGTAATTTATAACTCTAAAATGGAATAATTGTAGCTCAAACATGAAAAAGTATAGACTAATTTCATATTTAAAGAGATTCTATCACATATATTGAACTATTAAAACCACTGACCTTTTTTAAGGTTTTTAAAACTCTTTTAAAAACTTTTTTTTAACAAGTTTGGTTGTAATTTCTTAATAAAAGAATAAGTGCTATTTAGTCTCCAGAACAGCAATTTCAAAAATATTTAAAGCCTTAATAGTTTAGACATTTTAAATTTGTAGTCTTCAGAATATATTGAATAATTTCAAATTTAAAGCTATTTAAATATTTCATCTGAATTTTTGAATGGAAAGTCCGACTATTCTTTCAAAAATTATCCGATATACAGACAACCACAACCACAATAACGGCAACGTAGACGCCAATGAGACAGACAGATGCCGATGTAAAAACTTGTTTTTCTGACTCAAGGAGCCTCAAAACGTCGAAATTTAATGAAATTCGCGAAAATCATTTTTCGCATAAAACTCTTCTCATTGTGGATGAGAATGTGATAAAATAATCATGGGGCCTTCAAAAAGTAGCGTTTTTCGCCTCATGACTTTTTTCCATATCAAGCTTTTTTTGCTTCAAATGTCCATTTTCGTTCGGTTTTTTGGATTTTGAAAATCCTTTAACTTTGGCAAGTTTGATTTTATCAAATAAAGTTGTCAGGGTAAATTGTTCATATTTTTTTGTACCATAAATAGCTGTCGATAAAATTTTCAAATTCTGAAAAAAATGGTCTCAAAAATTTTGAAAAAGCTTAAACTTTTTGGATTTTTATCAAAAATGGCTGTTTAACGAACTCGATCTTTCTTATTGGTCCCTCAAACAGTGTGTCAAAGCTCAATCCTATCGGACCAATCTTTCGAAAATTATCCGGTATACAGCCAACAACGACGACGCCGGGCAGACAAACAGACCCCGACGTAAAAACTTGTTTTACTGACTCACGGGGCCTCAAAACGTCGACATTTGATAAAATCCGAAAAAGTTATTTTTCATAAAAAACTAATACCTTCTCTTTTTTGATGAGAATGTAGAAATTATCAACAAGATTTGTAGAAAATCTTTCAAAGAATAAAATTATTGTCCCGTAAGTTATAACCGAAAAATTACAATTTAAAAAAAATGAAAGTTGTTTTAAATATTAAGCTAGAATCGCGACCGGTACAAATCAGAAAATGAAAGTAAATTTGAAAATTGAACTGCAGTTCGAGTATTAAAAACTAAACAGTGATAGATTTTATAAGGTGATTCTAGATCTGTTCAAAATGATATAATTTACATATTTTAACGTTAAAATTTGAACTAATTTAATTGCAAAGCCTTAGTCGTGACACAAGTGTAAAGTTCGAATTAATGGCTTTTCAAATGAACGCCTTTATTCAATTTCAAAATCTTTTTGGTTTGGATATGAAGAAAAAACAATTTTCAATAGTAAACAATTTGAAAATGAATTGTCACAAATTCAGAGCGACAAATTTAAACTTGGAATATTACGATTATAATTGTTTAATTTTTTTATTTGTATTTCGAAGGTAAAAGTATTTCATTTTGATTCTTAAAGAACAGTTAAATAAGCATTAATTTAGAAAAAAATCAAATAAGCTGGAGGTTTCTGAATGATACAAAGAAAAGAACAAAATCTGGAGCTCCTCAAGAATTTTGAAATACTAGGAAAACAATAAAAATTTCTGGGTAGATTTAAAATGATTTTTTATTTTGAAAAAGTACATAACTCATAGAGAATGTTTAAAAAATTTCAAAACATTTCAAAAGATTTACAACATTAGAAAAAATCTGGAAGCTCTTAAAACAATTTTGTGTGCAGGATTTTACAAAAATGATAGGAAAAATGGGAATCAGTCGAAAAGACATTTAAAAGTTCCGAAAAATTTTTAAAATGATTTTAAAAGATTTGAAATAATTTAAAAGAGAATAGATACTTTTGATGATTTTGAAATATTTTCAAATGTTGACTTTTTATTTTGAAAAATTACATAACTTTAAGAAGAGGTATAAAAATATGGGACCACTGACAAAAATTATGAAAGGGATGAATGAAAAATCCCAAAAAATGAAATCTCCGACACCTGAATAATAATTTTATAAAAATGGTATCAAAAAATACATTACAAAACACGCGTGCTTTGAAAGAAAAAAATGTTCTGCCTAAATTTTCTTCGTACCTACATAATAACATTTTTGAAACAAACTTTGCAGGATTCAATTCAACAACGATTTATACCAAAATTTATTTTTATTATTTTTTTTTATTATTAAAAAATTCGATTTTTCAGAACTTTTTTATGTTTTTTTCAAATACTATGCACATTTTCAAACAAATTTTTTCATCCAGAAATATATATTCGATTATTGTATTTTCAATAAATAAATAATATTTAATAAACAATTTTTTAAATTGTTTAAATTCAGAAATTTTCTAGTTTGGATATTTTATGATTCAGGCATTTTCTTTGGGGATTTTTAAAATTCGGTACTATCTTATTGTCTGAAATTTTATTTATTTTATTTTTCGTGAATTTTCCAATTCGACTTTTATATTTCGGGACTTTTATAATTTCGGAAATTTTATTATTGGTTATTTTTCAATGTACGAATTTTACAGTGTCAGGAATTTTATTTTTCGGGATTTTTCAGTCGCTTTTTCCGAAAAATAAAATTCCCACGTCACTGTAAAAATTCCGAAATTATTACATTGCAATGTTATAATTTGGGAATTTTTACAGTGATGTGGGAATTTTATTTTTAATTTTCCAATTCGGGACTTTTATATTTCGACAATGCATTGTCGAAATATAAAAATCCCGAATTGGAAAATTCGAAACAATTTACAATCTTACCGAATTTAAGAATTGCCGACAGAAAATTTCCGAATTATACAATATCCGGGCTAGACAACTCCCTAATTTGAACAATTAAAAAATAGTTAGTTAAAAAAATTTTTTTAATAGAATAATAAAATATTTTTACTGAGGAAAAAACTTTTTTAATGTTTAAAGTTTCTAAAAATTATTGCTTGAATTAAAAATAACAATAATTGAACAAATGTATTTTTGGATAAAAAAAGTTGTTTGAAAATGTCCATTTTATTTTTCTACAATACAGAAAACGCTCGCAAAAATAAAATTATTATTTAAAAAAATTAAGCATTAAACCACATTTCTATAATAAAAATATTTGATTATTGTATTTTTAATAAATAAATAATATTGAACACATAACTGTTTTCTCAATTTCTGCAATTCGGGAATTTTCTAGTATGTATATTTTATCATTAGACAGCATTCGGCCTGGAGTATTATTATTTGGGAATTTTCAAATTCGATAATATTTTAAACTGTTCAGAATTTCATTATTCTAGAATTTTTTAATTCGGGATTTTCTGGTTTCAGCATTTTGTTATTTCGGGAAGTTTACAGTGTCGAAAATATTTCAAAAATTTAAAAAGATTTATAAAATTGTAAAAAATCTTGAAGATTTTGTGGCATTTAAAACTCCTGAAAAACTTAAAAATAATTTGAATTATATATATATTACGAGTCAGCTGTATCAATCATAATGATTTAAAGTTTATTTTAAAATATATTTTATGGAATATGATATTTTTTATGAATGTGCCAGTGAAATTCTGTTTGCCTAATTTTGTTTGCCATTGCGAAACGTAATCTGGCTTGGAACTGTCGCCTTAAAATTTAAAAACCGAAAGAACAATTTTCCTATCACTTGGAATTATCATTATATTTTTATAAAAACGTTAGAATATATAATAATTAAGAAATTGGAAAATACATACGAGAACTTGATTAGACGAATAGTCTAAAAAAGTCCTTAGAAAT
>NC_046659.1:29739830-29746639 GCF_010883055.1 Belonocnema kinseyi | reverse complement strand
GGGCGCATACTTTGAATAAAATATTTGTTATCATTCTCTTGAAATAAATGTGTTTTTTTCTTGAAAAAATACCGGTTTCATATGTATACACCTGGTACGTCTAAACGAAATGAGGTATCGCTCTGAAAGTTTGGGAAATGAAAGAGTAGGTAATAAAGTCCATGTCTCTGCTTTGTTCCGGTGGAAATTTTGAGAAGAAATTTTTGGATTTTCTTGAAAAATCAAAAATTCAAATTTCGATGGCACAAAAAATAATCAAAAATTCCATTTTGTGGTCAAACTATGTAGGACACGAAAAAAGATAAGTAAACGAAAATTGTTGTTATCCCACAAAAGATCTACAATTTCGTTAAGAATCACTTCTTGATAGGACGCGTACTTTTTGTTTTATTCGTGAAACATAACATTGAAAATAAAAAAATAAAAAAAAAATTTGTGGAAAAACGACGAAAGTTACGAGAAAAAAGATTGAACAAAACCTGTTTACAAATGTCTGTCGAAAATCGAGCGCGCAGCGCGAGTGTCACGGTGGGAATGTGTACCTCAAAGCTCACAGAGCTTTGAGAAACTTAATCTTCGAGTATACTTAATTAGGTAGATAATCCATAATATGAAGACGCATAATAATACTCGCATCTAAAGGAGATCTTTTTGGTAAAGTGTAATTCAAGCATTCCAAATGCAAAGAACAAATATACGAGCGCGAAGCGCGAGATTCAACCGTCGCGCGCCCTAGGCGCGCTCAAACTTGCGAGCGAAGCGAGCTGCGCGCCTAGCGCGCGATGAGATTGTGCCCGCAGCAGATTTTTTTTGTTAAAAATTTATCTTTTATGATTTTAAAGGCCAATTTTTTCTAAAATATTTGACTTTTGTGATTCAAAACTTTATTTTTTGTTGAAAATTCATAATTGGTAGTAGAAACGCTATCTTTCTTGATTTAAAATTAACATTTTTTAATGAAAATTCAAATATTTAAATTTTAATATTTTTTGTTTGAAAATTTGACCATTCGATCAAAAATGCATCTTCTTATGCTAAAAATTCAAATATTTGATTAGAAATTTAACTATTTAAAAAAAATTTTATTATTTTTGGAAAATGTAACTATTAGGTTAAAGTCATCAGTTTTTGTCAAAAATTTAACTATGCTGTTAAAAATATATATTGAAAAATCCTCCTACTTGGTTAAAAGTTTATCTTTCTTGTTTGAAAAGAACCTTTTTTAATTTAGCCGCCTTTACAAAAATTAACCTTTTTTGCTTCAAAATTGTACTATTTGCTTAAATTTTAAACTATTTTTGGGGAAACTTGTCTATTTTATTCACACTGCAGCCAACTTTTTATTTGAGTAGAATTGTGTCCTTCTACGTTTAATTCTGCACCTAGTACATTTTTGGCATCCAAAATTAATTTTTGAAAATTGCACATTTTTTCATCTGCTTTTCAAAACACCAAAACATGTCAAAACTCTCTGCTATTTGAACTTGGATACGCCGCGTCGATAATCGAATTGGTTACAGTTGGCGCGTTTATTTAAAATGATGAAATATGCAAGTCAATCTTTGCAACAAACAATTAATTAATATGAAGAATTCTTCGGTCAAAAAACAGACTTATATGGTGAAAGTCAAGAAGAAATACCTTTTTCATCACAAATATAAATTTTAAATAATTTTTTGTTTCGTCATGAACTTTACAATTACTGTTTGTTGTAAATAATTATAAACAAAAAAATAAAAAAATAATTTTGAATAAAAGGGCTAACGATAACCTATCCGGTAAATATGCACGAAAACAATCATTATAATTAGTTAATTATCAATTAGTTATTAATTAATGATAAAACAATTATTTATTATTAAATAATTATTAAATAATTCATTTTTGTCTATATAGGTAGAAGTCCACTTCCTTCGAAATATTTTTTCTGATAATTTATGTACCGAAAATTAATTTGATTGTAAAATAAATAGCAATATATCACTTTTAAATATTTTCCTATTATTCAGTCAATCAAAATTATTTTAATGTCAACATTCCTTATATATTATTGTTATAACATGTTGTAAATATAATCCCATTAATGTATATCACACACTATATCGTGAAATAGTCCAGAAATTTACAGTGACTCTTAAGAAAACCGCCAAAAAGTAGATCTTTTTCAAAATTTTGAAACTTTAAAGTCAATTAGGGAGGGTTAAAAATATTTTAACGAAATTATCGCTATACATATGTATAAATCGACTTGATTGGAACTATTTTTATTGATAATTTAGTTCTAAAAAAATTATGTTCAACTTTGAAGAAGTTCTTCGTTTTTTGAGATTTTTAGCTATATTTCTACGATGCAGAGACAAAAGGAATTTTTAAATGAAATTTTAGGTTTTGTTTTTGACACCCAATAGAAAGTTTTCCTTGCTATTAGCACTTCGCGCAAACAACTTTTTTTTATTGTATGTTTTTATTTATATGAACATAGATAATACAGTATATGTTGGATTTTCTGTCAACCAAAAAAAAACTCGAATAAATACATTTTCACATTATAATATGCAGTAAATTTCAATGAATGGTCACATTAATATTTCATAAGGAATAATTTTAAATATTCAAAAATAATTATTTTTTAATATTTTAGTAAATTTTCAATATTATTTTCAATAATTTTACATTTAGAACCTCTAAATGCGATTTAAAATTATTGCACAGTTTATAGAGTATTAAAATCGGACTTAAAATGTTGTAGAGATTATAAGAGGTTTAAGTAAGAACTTAAAATATACTATGAAAACCTTTAAAAAACTCAAAGAAGATTAAAATTGTACTACATATAAGACTTAAAAGGGAATTAGGTAAGGAAGACGAGTATTAAGAAGATCTAAAAAGGAATTTGTTCAGCTCCATGGAGAATATAAAAAGGACCTATATTTCGACTCGGAACTGTATTAGAATTTCCACTAAAAACTATCAATATTCAAAAAAAGATGTAATAGTTCATTTTGACGGGTAGAAATAATTTTCTACCCAAAGAGATGAATTTTTAATCAACCAAGGTTTTTCAGTTAAGAAAAAAAAATGGTTGAATTTTCTACAAAACAGTTGATTTCTTAACAACTAAATTAAGTGTAATTTTGCTAGGAATAAGCTATACGAATCAAAATATTCTACAATCAAAACTAAAATATAGTTTTGAAACTTTAAATGTGTAATAAATGAACTATGATACATTTTTCACCAGTTGCAGCAATGAACGCTACTTTGATTTTTACGTTATGATATTTTCATATTGTTATATTATGTTGTAGATTATATTTGGATTGATTATTTTCATTATTTCAAAATTAATATTTGAAAGCCTTCTTCTTGATTGATAGAAGTTGACAATCACAAAAACTTAACAGCAATTTAGACTTAGAATCAATTTCTGTTGGGAAAAGATGAAATGTTTAGTTTCAAAATGGTCAATAATGTTGATAAAAAGATATATTTCGGGTTTCACTCGTGTAAAAAACTACGAATTGTTTGCCGACGTTTCGTGAACATTACAGTTCACATCTTCAGGGCTGACCTGAAACTGAGGTATCAGGTCATGTTGTTCTTAGGTATACTTCTTAGGTATTATTTAGTAAAAAAACATTCCGATAAATATTTATAAGAAGATTTCTAGACCGGAGCCAAAAGGAACCTCCAAAAGACCTAGAAACGTAACCGAATCTCCACTTTCAAAAAATCACCGTGAGATTTTTCTTTAAAATTGAATAGGCTTCACTGTTAAAAAATAAAATTGCAACTTAAATCGAAAAATGCGAAATGTAAAACTTTTTGAATGCAAAATTGTGTTTGCTCTCAACATTCAATGTGCCTACGTGACAAAGTGCATGAAATTAAATTTGGCGCTTATGGCTTAGCTTCGTGCATGCGCAGTTTCAAGGAAGCGACAGGAACCTGCAAGTACGCCTGATGAGGTTTGAGGTTGAAGAGTTTGAGGGGGTTGTTCTTTGCTGCCGGTGGGGGTCGAATGGCAGTGAGAGGGGATTAGGAGCCATTTGCCCATTCTCCGTGGTTACGACTTACATGCATCAGCTTGGATTACGTGCGGGGTACGACTGTGCGGATTGCGGAGCGTGTGATGTCTGGGAGTATTTGTCTCGTGTTCGTTTCGAGTGTCAAATCATCGATAATGTTTTGAATCACGTGTTGAGATTCAGTAAAAAAACCTTGTCGTCTGTTCATGTGATTGTGATGATTGAGAGTAGTGGATTTTTGTTAAAAGTGTCCAGTGTGTCCTGAGATGCAACCATCAGCATATCGCCGCTTGTGATCCCGGGACAGGAGAGGCCGCATATCAGACATTTCAAAGTAATCACGACTTGGTAAGTTAAATTTAATGCTTCTCGGAATTGTTGGGATTCCTTTACTAACTGATAAAAACACCGTATTCGAGTAATGCTGCAAAGTTTAGCCTGTCAGTGAAAAAACATCCATTTTGTTTACGCACGCTACGTTTGATTGTATGGAGCTCTGGCTTGGAAAGTGTCGCCCCCGTTATGCTCGCGCTCATAATCTCATATTTAGTGTTAGTGTTAATCTCGTGTGTTCTCTCTCTCTCTTTCTCTTCTCTGTTCGTCCATGGTAGCTGCTACGTCACGCACGTAAATAAATAAACACATGCACGACTCTTAAACTTTGTTAGGATGATCACTGCTCGGGTTTTGCATGTGTATAAAGAGGCACGCTTTGGCGTGAGTGTGTACGTTTCTTAGCTCATTGTTATATGGACCTCGGTGAACCCAGGTTTATATTTGGTGGCTGTGTGTTTTTGGATGGTTAGTTTTCGTGTGTACCTTTGTACTTCAATCTTTAGGACAGGTTCTTTAATCCTCATGGGCCAATATCGAATTTGGACAATTCGGAGAATATAATTTAATAGTTTTAATTCAGGATTAATTGGGTAATGAGATTGTTCTGAAATTTAATGAGATCTATACTTGTTGTAAAATCGTTTTGATATGAGAGCGGTTGCTCTCGTGTAATCCAAAAAGATATATTAAAAAAGACAACTTAAAATAACTAACAAATTATAAATTTGAAAAAATTCCCTCTTTTATGTGTTTATTAAAGTTGTGCAAATAAGAAAAATTGTATAAAGATATAGGTTATTCTGAAAGACCTTTAAAATAATGGAATAAAACAAAAATGTTAAAACCTTGTAAATAATAATGCGGAAAAACTCGCAAATGGAAATTAATGAAAAAGTAAAATAATTGAGTCTTTTATATCAGGTATTTTCACTTCAACCACCAGCTAACTTCACTTCGTTGAGTGCTGAGAGGAAAACAATGGACCAAATGTATGAGACGAAACTTTATTTTTGCAATTTTTTCGGAATGAATAATAATTATTATCATTTTAGTATTTCACGAAATAGTCCTTAAAAAATACAAACTTTCAAATACACTTTAACAGGAAAAATTAGTTTGTACGAAGATATTAGCAAAATAGGTAAAAATGCGCCAAACCATCCGAAGTGGCTAGGTATATTAAGCTGGCAAAACACTATGAAGGTATAGAGATGTAACCAATTTCATAATTTAGGGCTAATTTTGGCCCGTGGTCCTAAATTTTGGGCTCTTTTATTTAAAAAAAAAAAAATAGTGTTTGCGCTAGCTTAACGTTAAGCTGGCCGAACATTGCTGTAAAACGTGCTAAAAATGATTTCACGGAAAATTCATCTTATACAATAATTTAGGGCTCATTTAGGGCTCTGGAATATGATAATGGAAAATTAGAAAAAATTGTTTAAACAATTTTTGTTTAAACAATTCTAGTAAGTTTCTCCTGCATAATTTTAGGCTCATTTAACGCTCCTGAAAAATCATCGACCGAAGGTCGCGCGATATTTCCTTTGCCCTTTTTTTTATATATGGTGTTGTGCCAACTTAACGTTATAAAAAATAGATGACAAAACAATAAAACCCATTTTTATTCCTTGCATAATTTAGGGCTCATTGAGGACTAATTTGGGTCCGTAGTCCTAAATTTTGAGCTCTTATTTTTTGTAAACAAAAGTGTTTGCAATAGCTTAACAATAAGTTGGTTTAAGATTGCTGTAAAACGTTATAAAAATGATTTTACAAAAAATTCACCTTATAGAATAGTTTAGGGCTCATTAAGAGCTCTAGGAATATATTAATTAAAAAATTTTTTAAAAATGTTTAAACATTTGCCAAAACAAAATATTTTCTTTTCTTTTGCATAATTTCAGGCTAATTTAAGGTTACTGAAAAATCATCGACCGAAGGTCGCGTGATATTTCCTTTACCCTTTTTTTTTGGTTATACATGGTGTTGTGCCACCTTAACGTTATAAAAAATACATGAAGAAAACAATTAAACCCATTTTTACTCCTCGCATAATTTAGTGCTCATTGAGGACTAATTTGGGCCCGTAGTCCCAAATTTAGGGCTCTCGTATTTTTTGTAAAAAATAGGGTTTGCAATAGCTTAACGATAAGTTGGTTTAAGATTGCTGTAAAACGTTATAAAAATGATGTCACGGAAAGTTCACCTTATACACTATTTTAGGGCTCACTGGGGTCTCTGGGAACTTGATAATGAAAAATAAAAAAAATTGTTTAAACAATTTATTGTTATTGCAAACACTATTTTTACAAAAAAGACGAGAGCCCAAAATTTAGGACCACAGGCCCAAATTAGTCCTCAATGAGCCCTAAATTATGCGAGGAGTAAAAAGGGGTTTAATTGTTTTCTTCATGTATTTTTTATAACGTTAAGGTGGCACAACAC
>NC_046659.1:29734744-29739730 GCF_010883055.1 Belonocnema kinseyi | reverse complement strand
TTCAAATATATATTGCATCTTTCTTAGATAAAACTGCAACTGTGTTGGTGAAAATTAAACTATTTTGTAGAAAATTTACTACTGGGTTATAATTCGTATTTTTGTCTTGAAAAGTCAATGAAGATCTTTGTCGATGAAAATTCTACTCTTTTTTTGAAAATTTGTCTTTCTGATTTCAAAATTCACCTGTCGTATTAAAATTTTCATTTTTCTTAGACAAAAATACAATTGTTTGTTTGAAAATTTAACAATCTTGTTAAAAAGTCATGATTTTTGGCTAAAAATTCGACTCTGTAGCAAAAATTTAACTTATTGTTTACAATTCTTATTTTGATATTGGAGAATGGACTGGAATCTTTTTCGGATAGAAATTTTCAAATTTTCTTAGTGTTTTTTTTTAATTCATCTGTTTTAGAAGAAATTTCGTCTTTCTTAAATGGAAATGCAACTTTTTGGTTGAAAATTCGACAATTTTGTTGAAAAATCCTCCTTTTTGGTTGAAAATTCTGCTGTTATGTTGAAAATTTGAATATTTCGCAGAAAATTTAATTTTTGTTTTCATTTAATATTTTGGTGTTGAAAAAAACTGAAATTTTTTTCTGGATGAAAATTTAAATTAAATTTTTTTATACTAAAAATTTATCTGCTTTAAGAGAAATTTTTTATTCTTTTGATAAAAATGTAACTGTATAATTGAAAATTCTACTGCTTTGTCAAAAATTTAACTATTTCATAGGAAATTTACCTTTTGTTTAAAATTTATATTTTCATGTTGAAAAGTCTCGTTTAAAAAAAATACATCTGTTTTCGTACAAAGTTTTATCTTTTTTGGATAAATATTCAACTAAATGGTTGAGAATTTAACTTTTTTTAAATAAATATTTTTGGTTGAAAATATTTGTCGTTTTGGTTTAAAAATTAAAATTTGTTCGCAGAAAATTATTTTTTGTTACAAAATTCATATTTTGGCCTTGAAAAGTAAACAGGATTTTTAAAAATGAAAAATCAACTATTTTAAAACTTGTTTTTTTTTTTTTTTAAATAAAAACTCGTCTATTTTAAAAGAAATTTAATATTTTTTATTAAAAAATATTAAATTTCTCTTAAAATAGATGAGTTTTTATTTTTAAAAAACAAGTTTTAAAATAGTTGATTTTTCATTTTTTAAAATCCAGTTTACTTTTCAAGGTCAAAATATGAATTTTGTAACAAAAAATTTTTTTTTCAAAAGTCATGCTTTAGTTAAAAATTCATCTTTTTGGATTGAAAATTCAATTTTTGTCGTAGAAATTGATTTTGTGTTTAAAATTTCAATATTTAACAATTCAGATATTTAATATATATTCCATTACTTATGGATCTTGATTTAAAAATTAATGTGTTTTATAGTAGAAGTTCCATTTTTTTAAATTGAAAAGTAAAAGTTCAACTACATTGTTTAAAATTCATTTTTTTAGTGAAGCCAAGCATATCAATTTAGCAGAATAATTGTAGAAAATTTGTAATTTTGGTTGACATTAAAAAAAAAAATTCGTCTTTTTTATTGAAATATAAAGTATGTTACTTTTTAGTAGGGGGTTTATCTTTTTAGATTGGAAATTTAACTTTTTATTGGAAGAGCCTTTTTTTGTTTCAAATTAATTTTTTAATTGAAAATGTAATTAGTTTTACGTTTCTTCAAGATTGAGCTTTTTTTATTTAAAAATTGTCCTTTGTTGGTTTAAAAAAAAACATTTTCTTGGTTTGAAATTTCATGTTTTTCCAGTACATTTGTACAGTATTTGTCTAGTACATTTGTTATTGAGAAAGACACACCTATGAGTTGTATGTAAATCTCAATTTGCTGCTGTAAAAAATAAATTTGAAGAAAACATTGAGATAATTGTGTGTGTGTGTGTTCATTTACAAATCAACTCGAAAATTAAAAGTAAATATAATTCCGTTATTACATTTTTTTATTTCTGATTTTCTTTCAAATTAATTTTAATTCAATTTTAATTCATTAAGAGTAAGTATAATTTCGTTATTAAACATTTTTTTAATTCTCATTTTCTCAATATTGAATTTCTGACATTGAATTCTGAACGCAATAGGAAAAGAAAATAAAGCGTTTGAAAAAAAAGAGTAAGAAGACGCAGAGAAAAAAAGGATTCATGGCTTCAGGTACTTGACGCCGAAGTTTGCAGTAGGATAAAAAACGCAGTAGAAATCCGGCCGAAGTTACTGCCTACTGCTTCCTCCGGCGGCCGGACGGAGCAGGAGCCGAAGTTTAAAACTCGAGTCCGGCAAGCAGGAGGACCTGCCTGCCGGAAGGCAAGCAGTAGCCGAAGTACTGCTCGTCCCATCTCTATTAATGAGCCCTAAACTATTCTATGCGGTGAATTTTTTGTAAAATCATTTTTATAACGTTTTACAGCAATCTTGAACCAACTTATTGTTAAGCTATTGCAAACACTATTTTTTACAAAAAAGACGAGAGCCCAAAATTTAGGACCACAGGCCCAAATTAGTCCTCAATGAGCCCTAAATTATGCGAGGAGTAAAAAGGGGTTTAATTATTTTCTTCATGTATTTTTTATAACGTTAATGTGACACAACACTATATAGAAAAAAAAGGGCAAAGGAAATATCGCGCGACCTTCAGTTAATGATTTACTAGGTGCCTTAAATGAGCCTGAAATTATGCAAGAGAAAAGAAAATATTTTGTTTTGGCAAATTTGTTTAAACAAAAATTGTTTAAACATTAATTTTTTTAAATTAATATATTCCTAGAGCCTTTAATGAGCCCTAAACTATTCTATGCGGTGAATTTTTTGTAAAATCATTTTTATAACGTTTTACAGCAATCTTGAACCAACTTATTGTTAAGCTATTGCAAACACTATTTTTTAAAAAAAATACGAGAGCCCAAAATTTAGGACCACGGGCCCAAATTACTCCTCAATGAGCCCTAAGTTATGCGAGGAGTAAAAAGGGGTTTAATTGTTTTCTTCATATATTTTTTATAACGTTAAGGTAGCACAACACCATGTATAACCAAAAAAAAAGGGTTAAGGAAATATCACGCGACCTTCGGTCGATGATTTTTCAGTAGCCTTAAATGAGCCTGAAATTATGCAAAAGAGAAGAAAAGAAAATATTTTGTTTTGGCAAATTTGTTTAAACATTTTTTATTTGATATATTCCTAGAGCCCTTAATGAGCCCTAAACTATTCTATAAGGTGAATATTTTGTAAAATGATTTTTATAACGTTTTACAGCAATCTTAAACCAACTTATTTTTAAGCTATTGCAAACACTATTTTTTACAAAAAAGACGAGAGCCCAAAATTTAGGACCACAGGTCCAAATTAGTCCTCAATGAGCCCTAAATTATGCGAGGAGTAAAAGTGGGTTTAATTGTTTTCTTCATGTATTTTTTATAACTTTAAGGTGGCACAACAACATGTATAACCAAAAAAAAGGGTAAAGGAAATATCACGCGACCGTCGGTCGATGATTTTTCAGAAGCCTTAAATGAGTCTGAAATTATGCATGAGAAAAGAAAAGAAAATATTTTGTTTTGGCAAATTTGTTTAAACAAAAATTGTTTAAACATTTTTTTTAATTATTATATTCACAGAGCCCTTAATGATCCCTAAACTATTCTATAAGGTGAATTTTCAGTAAAATCATTTTTATAACGTTTTACAGCAATCTTGAACCAACTCATTGTTAAGCTATTCCAAATACTATTTTTTACAAAAAATATGAGAGCCCAAAATTTAGGACTACGGGCCCAAATTAGTCCTCAATGAGCCCTAAATTATGCGAGGAGTCAAAATGGGTTTTATTGTTTTGTTCATCTATTTTTTATAACGTTAAGTTGGCACAGCACCATATATAAAAAAAAGGGCAAAGGAAAATATCGCGCGACCTTCGGTCGATGATTTTTCGGGGGCCTTAAACGAGCCTGAAATTATGCAGGAGAAAAGAAAATAATTTTTGTTGAAAATTTGTTAAAAAAATAATTGTTTAAATAATTTATTGTAAAATTCAAATACCATATTTATGGAGCTCCAAGTGAGCCTTAACATAGAGTAAAGGAAGGAAATGGTTTACTTCATTTTTACTAGAATTGTTTGAACAAAAATTGTTTAAACAATTTTTTTTAATATTCCATTATCATATTCCCAGACGTGCTAAAAAGACATTACAAATAATTAAATTAATAAACTAAAACTTTTCGAATTACAAAAATTAAGACATGCCGGCGCCGTTAATGAAAGGCGGATAATAGGAACAGATGGAGGACGATATGTTAAGCTGACGTAACCACATCTTTAAATCGAGTTCAAGTCTATTTCATGATTAAGGGTTTATTTAGTGCTAATTTAATGCCCTATTGCAACATGTAATGATCCCCTATTGTTTCAAAAAACCAGGGGTTATGCTAGCTTCGCGTTAAGTTGGCGGCACCCCATGTAAAATGTTGAATCGAGTTCTGCCATCTCACATAATTAATGGCTTATTTAATGCCCTCAGCACCGGATTAACATTTTTCCGGGGCTGGGGCTAAACCTCGAAGGAGCTGAATGCCCTATTTCCAAATTTAATGCTCCACTATTTTTTCAAAAAACCGGGCGTTACGCTAGCTCAGGAGTCTCCACAATACACAGGTGCAGCGTGACCCAGGATTGCTCGGCCTTTTTCAAGATCTACCAATTTTTTTTCGACTGTAAACTGAGAGCAAATTTATGACCCATTTGAAAAAAAATCCCAGTTCGAAGGGCTCGGAGAAACCTTTTTTCTGGTATAACTGGACAGAGCTTGAAAAACAAAGTATTTTATTTAAAGTATTTGAACTAAGCAATTGTGGGTCCGGATGCAATAAGGGCACATACAATTTTTTCGTGCGAAAACGAAGTACCCTGGAGGCTTTAGAAAAAATTTTCGAATTTTAATTTTCAAAAGATATATATGGATGTAAAATTTGATTGCGCATC
>NC_046659.1:29731462-29734644 GCF_010883055.1 Belonocnema kinseyi | reverse complement strand
AAGTCCATTTAACAATTTTTTAACTTTTAATATTGAAAAATTTATTATTCTGGATTTTAAAACTGATCATGTTTTTAATATTAGGTAATAGAAACTCAAGGGCGCGTGATTTTCTTGCTACTTTTTAATTTAAGTTGAAAATTAAATTTTGAATTATTTATGAGCAAAGCAATCTTTAGGGAATTTAAATTGTGGGTATAAAAAATTACAATTGCATTGAATATTTTATTTACCAATATTAAAGTAACGAAAACTCAACATTCATTATTTTATTTCATTATACTCAATTTTAGCGTGAAGTTTCGAATAGAAATAAGGGTCTTCGGCAAAAAGTTAGGTAAAGGGTTTTTGGCAGTTCTACCATAAATCAATACTGAGTAGATCCGACCTATTGGCCTGGGATCGCTAGTAGATACAGGATTACCTTTGGAGACC
Organism: Belonocnema kinseyi; assembly: GCF_010883055.1. Taxonomy (NCBI): domain Eukaryota; kingdom Metazoa; phylum Arthropoda; class Insecta; order Hymenoptera; family Cynipidae; genus Belonocnema; species Belonocnema kinseyi. The sequence continues at coordinate 29,734,209 of NC_046659.1, read as the reverse complement.
CCTGATCTAGCATCTAGCTTAAGGCCATGTGATACTTACAGTTTCCCCGGCTTTTTTCCACAAAAATGAAATTTTTTAAAAACTGAATTCGGAGATGCTATAAATATCATAACGAACGTCCCCAGACTCTTTTTTGAGAGATAAAGCAAAAAAAGTTATTGTGCAAAATACAAATTTTATGCATATGCATTATTTTGAGGTTACGTCGTTTTTCATCTCTGTCTTTCCGATAATCTGGAAATTATTTATGAAATAAACTTTTTTGATTGCCTGCAAACAAGGTTAGTTCCGGGAGATTAGTTACTATGTTTATTTATAAATCCAAAGTTTTCGGTCTAAAATATTTTGTAGTTTGGAAGTAACGTTCCCTAAACTATTCTACACGGTATTTTCTGTAAAATCATTGTTATTACGTTTTATAGCAATCTTGAACCATCTTATTGTTATTGTTACGGGCCCAAATTAGTCCTCAATGAGACCTCAATTATGCGATGAGTAAAAATAGGTTTTATGCTTTTCTTCGTGTATTTTTTATAACGTTAATGTGGCACAACACCGTATCTAACGAAAAAAAGGGCGAAGGAAATATTGTGCGACCTTAGGGCCTTATGCTGATGATTTTTCGGCAGCCTTAAATGAGCGTGAAATTATGCAAGAGAAAAAAATTTTTTTTTTGGTAAATTTGATTAAAAAAGAAATGTTTATACCATTTTTTAAAATATTTCCTTATCATACTCCCAGAGCCATAAAGGAGTCCTGAATTATTCTTTGAGTTGAATTTTTTGTAAAATCATTTTTATTACGTTTTACAGCAATCTTGAACCATATAATTGTTAAGCTATTGCAACCACTATTTTTTACAAAAAATAAAAGAACCAAAAGTTTAGAACTACGGGCCCAAATTACTCCTCAATGAGCCCTAAATTATGCGAGGAGTAAAAATGGGTCTTACGATTTTCTTCTTGTATTTTTTATAACGTTAGGGTGGCACAACACCATATATAACAGAAAAAAGAGCAAAAGAAATATTGTGCGACCTGAGGTTGATGATTTTTCAGCAGCCTTAAATAGCGTGAAATTATGCAACAGAAACGAAAGTAAAATATATTTTTTTGATAAATTTGTTTAAACAAAAATTGTTTAAACATTTTTTTTTAAATTTTAACTTTCATATTCCCAGAGCCCTAAATGAGTCCTAAACTATTCTTTAAGGTGAATTTTCAGTAAAATCATTTTTATTACGTTTTACAGTAATCTTGAACCATCTTATTGTTAAGCTATTGCAAACACTTTTTTTTACAAAAAATAAAAGAACCCAAAATTTGGGACTACGGGCCCAAATTAGTTCTCAAATAGCCCTAAATTATGCGAGCAGTAAAAATGGGTTTTATGCTTTTCTTCGTGTATTTTTTATAACCTTAAGGTGGCACAACACCATATATAACAAAAAAAGGGCAAAGAAAATATCGTGTGACCTTCGGTCGATGATTTTTCAGGAGCCTGAAATTATGCAAGAGAAAAGAAAAGAACATTTTTTTGGTAAATTTGTTTAAACAACGATTGTTTAAATAATTTTTGGTTTAATTCAAATATCATATTTATGGTGCTCTAAGTGAGCCTAAAATAGGTTAAAGGAAGCAATTTGTTTACTTCATTTTTCAAAGATTGTTTAAACAATTTTTTTTAATTTCATTATCATTTTCCCAGAGCGCTAAATGAGCCCTAAATTATTCTATAATTTAATAATATAATAATACCTATTATATTTTTCGACAAGTTTTACATTCTCATTCTAATGAGAAGGTACTGGATGGTCTTATGTCAATTTGGACTTTTTCGGTTTTCATCAAATCTCCACATTTTCAAACCCCCTGAGTAAAAAAAAAGGTTTTAACGAAGTTGTCTGTCTGTATTCTATAGTCTATAGTATCGTGTAGGCACAAATACCTCCGAAAAATCGATCATATTAAATTCTGATGTGGTACAATTTTTTAAGGCTTAAAAAGAAAAAAACTGTTCTCGGAAACTCGAAAAATTGATCCTAACCACGAAAAACGAAAATTTTAAGCCGCACAAAGCACGATACGAAAAAAGTCCAGAGAAGTAAGGCATTATTTTTTGAAAGCCTTACAAGATTATCGTAACAAGTTTTTGAATTTTTTCGAAAAGTCGAAAATTCAAGTTTTGATCCCACCAAAAAATAATAAAAAAATCTTCCCGCTTCGCGGACACTTTCTCATCGCGCGCGACATGCTGCGCTCGCAAGTTTAAGCAGGCCTAGGGCCCACGACTTTTGGTTCTCGCGCTTCTCGCTCGATAATGTATTTACCTCGCGCTACGTGCTCGATCTTTCTGCATAGACTTATAAAAACTAAAGGTGACAGTATCGACAACAGTAATTTGGTGATTGTGAATTTTCTTTTGTTAAAGCTCCTTCGGCTTTAATGAACACATTCTCATCACGTATCTCGTGCTCCGCACTCGAGTTTATCCCTGAAATTTTATATCATTCCCGTAAATGTATATTATTGTAATTCGTAACTTGCATTGGTATTAAAACACACGAAGTTTCATTGTTCCGTTAAAAAAAACGCGCATTCTTTTAAAAAACATTTGTTATTAAACGTTTTATTGCATCTTTTGACGTTTTTACATAAACAGAATTTGCTCAATTCCAATGTTTTCTTTATGATTTAAACTTTATACATACGGTCTACTGAGCAGCAGCCTTACCGTATTTTAACTTC
>NC_046659.1:29724480-29731362 GCF_010883055.1 Belonocnema kinseyi | reverse complement strand
GAATCATTATATTTTAGAATATTTGGAATACTGTGAAAATGTTGCATGAAAAAATGTAACTTTTGGATTTTCCATTATTTTGTATGCTGTCAAAATCTTAATTTTTGATTGATAAAGAAAATTAAAAAAGTTGTTATGATAATCTTCTAGGGCATCTCGAAATAAAACTTTCTTTTCTTGCCATTTTTACATATAGTCCGTTAATTGGCTTAAAAGGTTCATTTTCGTGTGTTTTTTGGAATTTTGTAAATGCTATAACTCTAATAATTTTTAATTTGATGAAAAAAGTCATTAGATAAATTGTTCGACTTTTTGAATAATATGAATAACTGTACAGAGAATTCTTGAAATTTGAAAAAATTTTCTCAAAAATATTCAAAAGGCGCTCACTTTTTGAATTTTTATCCAAAATGTCTGGCTAACGAAATTGAACTTTAGTTTAAGACACTAAAAGAGTGTACCAGAGGCCAATCTAATAGAATTGTTTTTTCAAAAGTTATCGTGCTGACAGACAGAGAGGCATAAATAACGACAGACCGACAAACAGACACATTCGTAAAACCCTATTTTTCGGATCCTGGGGGTCTCAAAACGTGGACATTTGACAAAAACTATTACGGGTTGTCAAATTTTACACATCTAATACCTTCTCTGATGAGAATGTAAAAAAACCATTAATAACATGTTTTTTGCTCTACCTTCGGTGAAAAAATGTTATCTATTTATTTTGGCTTAGCTTGCGTCATGTGCCGAAAAATTTAATTTTTGTATTTTCAATGTTTTTTTTTTTATAAATAAAACAAAAACTATTTGTCCTATCAAAAATGATTAATAACAAATTTGTAGATGTTTTTTGTGTGCACAACGATTGTCTTACCATTTTTTTCCTATCTTGCATAGTTTGACCCTAAAATGCAATTTTTTATTTTTGCTTATTTTTTGTGCGGTCAAAATTTAAATTTTTCGAAAAAATTCAAAAAGTTGATATAGTAATCTTGTAGGGCTATCGAAAAGTAACATTTTTCTTTTCAAGTACTATGATCAACTGTACACAGAATTTTTGATTCATGAAAAAATGTTTACTCAAAAATTTTCAAAATGGGCTCACTTTTAGTATTTTTATACAAAATGTCTGACTAACGAACTTGGCATTTAGCTTAGGACACTAAAAGAGTATACCAAAAGCCAATATAATAGATTACTTTTTTGTAAGTAATCGTGCTCACAGACATAACGACATATAGATAGACGCATTCGTAAAAACCTGTTTTTCAAATTCAGGGGGTCTCCAAACGTGGACCTTTTGACAAAAACTAGTGGGGGGGGGGGTCAAATTTTATACAATTCTAATAGCTTCCCTGATGAGAATGTAAAAATTAAATTTTGCGGTGCCACTGCGAAATACGAAAAATAAAATGATTGAACTAAAATTGTGCACCCCAATAAGATGTACAAATTTGGTTACTTATCACTTTTTTATCTGACCCGTAGTTTTTTATTCGTTCGTAAAAAACAGCATTGAAAATAACGAAATAAAATTTTAGACTCGGAAACTCGATCAATTTATCTTTATGATTTTTAAATAGATAAAAACAATGTTCCTGTTTTAAAGCCTTACAAGATTATCATAACAACTTTTTGGATTTTTTCGTAAAATCGAAAATTCAAATCTTGGTCACAACAGCCATAATGAAAAATCGAAAATTCTACTTTACGGTAAACTGCGCAAGATATGAAAAAGAAACCGAATCAGGTACAATTGTGCTCCATAAAAAGATTACTAAGATTTGTTTATCCAAAAAAGAGCTACACATGTTATTGATTATATTTTGATAGGATACGCAGTTTTTTTTGAATCGTAAAAAAAAAACAATAAAAATAAAGAAGTCACATTTTTTGAGAAATGACACAAGTTATGAAAAAGATGAATGCAAATTTGTTGTAATTCATTTTCGGATATGAAGCGCAGTTTTTGTTTGAATGCTAAATGTTTTTTGTTCATTTACTAGAGAAAAATAATACACGTTAGTTTTATAACATTTGAATCAAAATTGAACGTTATATGACAAGTAAAAACTATTCATATGTTATCTACAAGGGATCCTGCGGTCTAAACCTGTTATCTTCAGTGTTCTGTTGCTGATTTTCTATTGTTTTTCCCGGGCTCGCATATTTCTGCGTTTTTCAAATTCCGAGCCAGTTTTATATGTTAAAATTTTTTGAATCCAATGAATTTTGTAGTTCGGCATCTAGTTACTAGCTAGTACTCAAAGTACTCGAAATAGTAAAATCTAGTCTGATTTTTAGCAAATATTACAGCAAAAGGTTTCTTTGTGTAATGTAAGAATTTAAAATAAAATTAATTTGTAACTTTTTATTCCCATTGAGTATTCCGTCTAACAATGAACCCCTGCTGAGGAAAGCCAACCGATCTCAGGAAAAACGTAGCATTGACGAACAAAGCGCGTCAGGCAAAAAAAAATTTCTTGTGTCAAACCTGCCCTTTCCTGAAAAGCGAGAAAAAGTTTGCCGGCCACTGATGTACAAGTGTACAGGGCACTTTCAAAAAAATAAATTAAAAAAAAACATATTTTTTCAAAATAATTTTTTTAGTAAACATTAGGTTCATTATCATTAAGACAAGAACTTCTAAAAGTTTTCACACTACAAATTTATTTGAAAGGTTTGGTGAGTCTTTCGACGTCGCATCCATTTTCCATTGTTTTTTTTTGTAAGTAGAGTTATTTCTAAATAAGGTAATAGAATAATTTCCGTAAGTTTCTAAAAGCAATCGATGACTTTCAGCACGAATTTTCTTCGAATTGAAAAAGAAAAGCAAAACTTCCCGCAAATCCTGCTTTATTGTTACGTCAGCCGAAATCTTTAATGCTATAAAAATATGCTGTTTACACTTCGGTAAAACGATGCTAATATAAAAGCCTTTTAAATCTTTTGACTTTTATTGAAGATCTTAAAAATGCCAAGGAATTTAAAAAACGCTTTGAAATATTTCAAATCCTGCCATCATTTTGTCAATCAGTCCTCAGGATCAATTAAATAAAAACTTCAAAAAATTTAAAAAAAGTCCATTTAATTGAGTAGAAGTTATTAAATTCAGAAGAATTTAAGTGAACTTTAGAAATTCAAAATAATTCCAAAGAATTAAGAGAATTGGATTTTTGACTTTTACTTCTGGCTATTTCGCTATTTATTTTTCTGCTAAAAATAAAATTTAAAAATAAGCACAATCTCCACAAAACATTTATAATAAATTAATGATAATCGTTTATAGTTTTAACTAAATGAATTACATACAAATAAACATCGAGGTGTGAATCTAACTCGCAAGCAAGTCGTTAAGTCGTGTTAACACGCCGGTACAACGAAATTCAGGATCGTAACAAGTCGTAATTAGGTATTTTAGGCAAGGTGGGCGAAATCCAAGACTCAAAGTTGTTTGCACATCGAGGGCTAAAAGATGATACCAATTGAATGGGGCAAAACTTTACTTTTTATTTAGTTTAAGAATAATGATTTTTCACCGTAATTTTTAATTATGTAATTGAATAGGTTTGTAAAAATAAAATAAAAATTATATCTAAATAAACTTATGGTAAAAAATCACTTTAACGAACGTTATAACAAAAATTAAGTTTTTTCCTATACATTTGGTATTATTGTTTGGCTCTGGGCCTGCAGACATCTTGTCAGCTGACGTCACAACATAAAACAACGGTCACGTCGATGATCGGATGTTACGTCTATGGATTTGTGTGGATATCTGTTTAAACGATTTATCGGATACATAATATTATTTTACTCTGGCTTACAATAATAAAACCTAATTTTTAATATAGAACTTGTTATGAGTTACTAGAATGAGAATGTTGAATAAGTTTTACAATGATACTGCTCTTCCGATTTAAGTGCGGTAGCGGGAATCGCCTGAGTGGGCTTGGTCTTAAATCGGAAGTCTCTGAGGGTAAATAAGTCAGGGTTGCGTGAAAAGTTTTAAACGCGTTTTTCTCAAAACGAAATTTTTGCACCTGGCACAGGTTTTTTTTCCTATATAACGGATAACCCAAACGAATTGAAATTTTAACATAATACTCAACACACTTATGGCTATCGCCCGTACCTCGAGCATGTTAAAATTTGTATTTTAAACTATAATTTGACCTCATTTATAGCTCGAAAGAACTTATTTTTTGTTACTGTTGAAAAAACGCTGCGATTTTGTTAATTTACATTGAAATGTAAAAATTGGGGTACTGAAATAACGAGGGGATCACAGATTAGGAATCTTTTTCGATTTTCTGTTTCTGATATCCAGGAGGACCGGAATCACCTGCGCCAGCAGTTTAAAAATATTTTTGATCGGTATAAAAGCACTTTCATAAAAAATCAGTAAATATTTTTCAATATTAAAATTTTTTCATGTTCCTAGGTCATACCTTTTGAGGAAAGAAAAGTTTGCCCCATTGTATCTAAGGCTCCACTGCAGAGAACTCCAGTTCTTATTCAGTCTGTATACAGCTCCAACTTGCGTTCTGCTCGTGTACCGACTTTAATCATTTTTTTCGAGTTTCAGTTTTTATGTTAGAATGCATAAATAAAAATTTTTGCATCTTCTGGTAAAATATTGTGCAATTCTGTGCAATATTAAAGGGAAATATAATTTTTTTAAACGAAATTTGTTACTTATTCAATTTCGCAATTAGACTGCTCCAACCTGAGTCGAGAATTTTATTCTTAGTTATATTTAAAAATTAAAATGTAAAACTTTCCCAATAATTAAGGTTTTGCATGTGTATCTTTATAACCCTGATACTGATTGTTACGAAAAAATGATCTACATATGAGTTGCCCACCTTGCGATTTATAATGACTACGTGATTACGCATGATCATGTGATCTTAACACGTGAGCTTATCACGTGTTGGCTATGAGGCCGAACGCGCGCGTGTTTACTTAAAAAAAAGAATGATATTTTATGTATTTTTTTACTATCATTTGTAGTTAGTCTAAATTTCTCTTATACTTTTTTCCAGTAATATATAAATTTATGATTTTGCAATAACCAATTTATATTGAATGTTAGTTTCATACAAATATTTTTCATTCTAAAATACCACGTACAAATTTCCATGATTAAAGACATCTTTACGAAGATCTACTCCAAAACTAACGAAAGTTTTTCCTTGAATTTTATCAATAGTCATTGCGAATGCCGCTTTGATGGGAAATTGTCGCTTAAAAGTAAATGGGTAAACTTCTTCACAATATAATGTAATGTGATGTATAAGGACAATCTCCCCTGTCTTATTACTTGCTAAAATGCGACATCGTAGACGATTATTTGCAAGTTTAATTATTTGCAAACGTGTTCCATTTTGTAGATCCTCGTTAATGCAAAAATTACGAATCAGAATAACAATACAATTGTTTCTTAATCGTAACTGGTGAGGAGAAAAGTTCGAGGGTTTAAACGTGTTCATGTATTCTGGGAGTACTGCATCATTTATATTCCTATTATCACAATTTTCAACACTGTCTACACTTGTATAAATTCGTTCTTTGGTTTTGTCCAATATCTGTAGGCCCTAGGACTCTGTAATTTAATTCTTCAACATTAACATTTCGTGATAATAATATAGACGTTTTCGCTAGATCTTCAAATCTCCAATCCTTAATAGGTTTACTAAACATTGTCTTTAACTATATAATCGGTTCTGGTAGCTACACATTTTTCTGTAGCTAGTTAGGAATTGTCAGTGTCATTTAAGCCAGCGATTCCCAAACTGCTACCCTGGGAGGGGGGGGGGCTACCCGGCGGAAGGGGGGAGCCACACTGGGCCGGGTAGCTCGGTAGGGCGTCTTCATTTCCTCCACGGCTACCTAAGTACCCTTCCCCTTCCAGTGTGCTCCAGGCCCTCGATGCTACGTCCCCTGTGGAGATGATTAGTCCGAGAGCGGGCAATGCTGCCGTCTGCAATAATATGACCAAGGATAAAAAGGTGTTATTTTTATGTATTTTGAGCCGCTGAATCCGAATATACCCGGCTTTTTTCTCGAAAAGTGGTATGTTTTGTTTAAATTGCAATTGTTTAAACAAATTACGAAAAATTGACTTTTTCGACCTGGACCATTTTTTTCTAGAAAATATGGCCCATTTTAAGATGAAAAGGTTTATAGCAACTTTTTCGCAAAATGCATATTTTAAAAGATATACATTTCTTAAGATCCGAAATTTGACGCTTTTCACTAAATTTGAACGTTAACAACTCATTCTTTAAAAGTTACTTTATAACCTGATGTAATTCAACATTACCGCAGACCCGGCGGAGATATGATTTTCGCGATTAACAGTCAGCACTTTTCCGAAGTGCCTACCGCTCTTATGCGCCGCGCGCGTCGTACTTACATGTGCTTGGCCACGCGCAGTCGATTTTCGGAAATGGGTATGAATTCGAAATAAATATTAGTTTAAAAATAAGTTATTATTGATATTAACAATCTCTTTTTATTGATCGATAAGTTCCTTGCGTACGTTATTGTTATATTGTATATTATATTGTATATTATATTGTTATATTGTTATTATTATAAATTGAAATAACTCATTGCTTGGATCTATAATGATTTTGAAAATATTTCTCAAAATACTTTGTTAATCTAATAACATACACAATAAAATTGTAAATATTACAAATACCAAATTTCTTGAGAAATAATTAAAAATATATATCAAATTTTCTTATATACATTAAAACTTTTTATCCGATATAGAGTAATCAGAAAACATTTCAGTTCCTTGAAAATTGCCCTGTAATAAAAATATCAAATTATAAAAAACTTTGTAGTCGAATAATTATTTAAGTA
>NC_046659.1:29685292-29724380 GCF_010883055.1 Belonocnema kinseyi | reverse complement strand
TGAACGTGCTGTGTAAGAGAACGACAAGTGGTAAATATATATCATATATATATCATAATTCTTATGATAAAAGAAAATTTATTACCTATTTTCACGAATTCTTTAGCTAGAATGTTTAAACTTAAAAGCAGAATTATATAATTATATAACTACAATGTTTTGTTTTCTTACACATTTATTTGGTACTACAGTGTGATTTTGGAAATGTTTTACTATCACATAAATAATTTTAAACGGTAAAAGAAAACTCAGTACATGACAATTTCAAAAATTGAAATTATAAACATTTTGAAAAATTGTATATAAGAAATAGATGAAAATTTTTTTAAAGTACGATGTTCCTCGACAACCTGTATTCTTACTACTGTAAAAAAATGTGCATCAACATTTCGTCGATACAAGGAAAAGAAAAGTTTGTAAAGAATATTTGAATAAATATTTAGCTACAAAGTTTAAATTTATTTTTTTTATTTTTACTACAGTGCGTCTTTCAAGAGAAAAAATTTCATTTTCATAGTTATTCTTCCTCATCATAATAGAAAAATTCATTAAATAGCACTATTTCTCTTATACACAAAAAGCTGTGTTTAAGGGTTTCAATAAAAAAAATGGATTTAATATACGTCCCTAAGAAATAATGTTAAAAGAGTTCTTCGACTGCAGTGTTTCCTGAAAACATAAAAAAAATGGTTTATAAATTTTCTTACAAAATTTTCCTACTAAATTTTAATTGTTTTTTAATTAATTTTTCTTCGTTAAAAGATTTTTTTAAAGAAAAGTACTTTAATTGCAAAACTGCATACCTGCAAGAAATTATGTATTTTTCACAGATTTCAGAACACTGACTGATATGGATTACCATTATGTGCCAAAATATTTGAAACAACTCAATTGTTTTCAATTCACCTGACTCTAAAGCCAACAATATACATCAACAATTTCTACATAAATTTAGTTTCGAGGATCAATACAATCCCCCAGCGATTTTCAAGTTATTATTTTAAATAATACTGTCTTTTAATAATTTTCGAAAAATGCGTTTTTTTTTTTTAATTTTCAGCAGCTTTACCAACGAAAAAATAATATCAAATTTATTTAGAATCGCTTCATTAACGCAATAGGGTGTTTATGAAAATGTAATATTCTAATCGAAATTGTTGAGAATCTAACTATATTTATGATTATATTCTCAAATTCGTCAAATTGTCAGGGATTTTGTCGGTCTATTAGCATTTTAATCGAGGAATATGCGTGGAAATAGTAATGTAATGGGTAAGTTGAAAGACAAAGGGATTAATCTTTATGGGGAACCTAACACCGAGGGCTTGAAGCAACTTCGAATCCAGTGAGGAGTAGTGTGGTTTGGCAGTGGAAGGGGAAGGTTCCGCAGGTAGTCGTGGAGGAAAAGACGATCGCTGGCTCGGTAGGCTCCGAGGCAGGGTCCCCGCTGTGAGCACGGGACTACTTTTGTTGACCTAGCATGGATTGCCTTTCAATGTTTCGAGATTGAGACCTGTTGCAACAAATGAAGTTATAAAGGTATGACACAATTAAATTTAAATGAGCTGAATCAATTTTGTGATATAATTTTAGAAATATGGAAAAAAGTCCATAAAAATCGGTCAAGATTTTCACTAAATTTGTCTAAGAAAATACATTACTGCACCCCTTTGCAGCGCAACAAAAGTGCAATAACTTTTGAAGTTATTAACCGATTTCTTTCTATATTTTTCTAATCTGCTCGTCCTAATCCAGAAAATCTAACGCTGCCTATTAAAATTCGCTAATGAATATTTTACTAAATTTTCCATTTTTCCTAATCGGCTCTAATTTTCTTACAATGAGAAGGTCGAGCGCGACAAGCCAGCACCTGCCCCCATCACAGGCTGTCAAGTGTCTCCCTTGGGTTTAAGTATTATGAAAAAAATTTGAGGGCGGCGACCCTACCGCTCCCCATAAAGAGCGAAAGAAGTTTGCGAATCGCTGATTTAAGCTACCATTCTTGTGGTAAAGCACGTATGTTTTCTGTTAGTGGAAATACATAAAAATGTTACCAAAGTGAACTGAATGTAATCGATAAGGTGATTAATTCGCTGCAAGATGCATGAGTTTTCACAGGAGGTAATTGCCTAAAATCTACATGTACAATTAAAATGTTTCCACCAAATGGTGAATCAATATTCATCAAGTTACGTATTTTTCGATTTTCTAATTCAAAGCATAAATTGAGAAATTGGAGTTTCGTTAGAAATAAAAATATCTACTTCTCGTAAGTAATGCGCATCTTTCGATTCACTTTTTTCCCGTGCAGAAATTTTTAACGGGCACTAGTGGAGCCTCGACCAGTTTCCCATATCTCTAGTCGGACTCTAGCGAGGGGATCTAGTCGTAGCCCCATATAGAAAATAACGCTGAGGCCATGGGGGCTCTACTAGATTTTCTAGTAGGGTTCTAGTGGTGTCAGCCCGCCTTCAACCCAATTAAAGAGAAGAGCCCTGTGGGACTCCTACAGGGCACGGTGACGCTACTAGCATCCAGTAATTTTAATTATTCATCATTATACGACTGTATATCGTCCGAATATCATTTATAATTTCAAAAATTGAAATTTCAACAAAAAGTTTTGGTTAATTTGAACACCCACTACTTCTATACTCTAACGATATGACAAAAAAGGTATTTAAATAATAAATATTAATTGATTGCGATTCTTTTGACTTTAAATATTAATGATCCTGTTTAGATTGAATACATGCATTATATTCTTAAACATTATATTAAAAATAAAATTTCGAACCCTACGGGGTATCGAATAGCTACATTTATACCTAAATCTATCGCCTAACAGTCGGGAGTATTAACCATTGCGCTAAACCTACGAGTTGAAATTCGATGACAAAGTCATCCTCATAACTTACAGGTTAAAAAGTTAACACGTCAAATTTTAAACTCTCCATGTCTAATCAAATATGAATTATTATACCACGTTATGTAAATGTAAAATATACAAATTGTCAACAGGAACACCAATAAAATAATTCCTACATAAATAATTTTAATCGATTGAAATTTTTCTTTATGTAATATTTAGTTTTTTCCCACTATAGACTAACAACTTTTTACAATGACAGAAACTGTAATTTTTTAGAAACTTTTAACATTTTTAACGACGGAACTTAGAAATTTGATCGCGAACTTTAACCAATTTTTAAAAACAAATTTATTAAAACTTTCGTGTAAGGTTAGTTTTTACGTGTTTCAGACTATTTTACAGCCTATTTTTGCTGAAAATTTACACGTTTTCAAAAAGATGGAACTTTAAATTTTTATATTTAAAAAAAGAAAAGGAAAAAAGTTCTTTTCGCGAAAGTTGCTTTCAAAGTTTTTAGACATTTTCGAACACACGAACCATATTTTTAAATGATGGCATAATGGGAGAAGGCCTAATAAAGATGACACACGATTATGAAACAAAGAGATTTTTATTGAGTACGAAAGAACTGATAACTGGTAATAGCGTCGCTCGAGCGCCAAGTCTCAAAGCGGAGTGCATGCGCACTACAGCCGTATCCGAAACGCATACCCTGCAACATTCATGCATAATTCCAATATTCCTTTTTGACTTTCGCGTTGGTTAAACATTCAAATATTTTAATCCGATTCACATCGAAATGAAAATTCGGGGCCAGTAATTGTATCGGAGCTTTCATTCTTAATGTTTTATGCGGACTAATTTTGTACAAATAAGCAGCGAAGTAGATAGGTAGGGGGTGTTCTGGCGCACTTTTTCTCGTACGAATAGCAAACTTGCGGCTAGAGCGCAGAAGGCTGTAAGATTGGTTTCGCTCCTTGTGCTGACTTCCGAATCACAGTCTTGAACGATCCACACAATCGATATTGGAAAACAATACATAAAAATCATGGGAATGGATCTTTTCAGCCCCAAAAATATGGAATAGGAGATGATATGATATACAATATCGCCATATTAGGCTATTTAATACCTGCTATTCCCGGACTTGAAGTTTTCCACACCAAAATAATATAATCTATGTATTAAATGTTTATCGCAATGGTGCGTCATTGAAAATTTCCAAGATCTGCAACCACCCTTGTGATATTATAACAATTCTCCGTAAAAAATTTCTATTTTGATGACGTCATCGTCGATTCCTGGCATCCTTATCTATGTGAACTAAATTAATTAAACGTTCTCCTTTGATACTTGCCGACAGGGGCGTCATATTTCATATAATGTTAAACAATTTCTGGGGTAAGCAAAATTCCATTCTGATGATGTCACCATAGTTTCAGGAATCTTTATCTACAGGGTTGCAATGTTTCACCAAGCTTGAAAGAATGGAAAAAACAATTATATGAAGTTACATCGAATTCTGAGAATTGTTTTCTTTTAAAATTGTATCATGTTACATGTATTGCTGAAAAAATAAGACATTATATCGTGCTTTTTTATGTAGGTTCGAACACGTTTCTCGGTAAACGAAATTCCATTTTCATGACGTCTTCGTTGATTCCTGGAATCCTTATATATGCGAACTAAACTAATTAAGCGTTCTCCCTTGATATTTGCCGCCAGGGGCGTCAAACTTCATATGAAGTTAAACAATTTCTGGGGTAAGCAAAACTCCATTCTGATGACGTCATCGTGATTCATGGAATCCTTATCGACAGTGCTGTCGTATTTCACCAATATTGTCGCTATATAACAGCGTGTATAGCCGACGGGAAAGCGGGAAAAGAGCGGATTTTTTTCCTTAGCGGGAAAAAGCGGGAAATATGTGGGATTTTTTCCAACGGGGACGTAATTCCGTGTAAGAGCAGGCCTGCAGCTCTCACATGTCAAAAAAAAATACATGCTGTGTGGCGGTGTCGCGGCACTTGCATGTCCCGACTAGTGAATAAGCTCTTTGGTTCTCACTCGCTCAGTCGCAGTTCACCTAAGCAGACCACTTCACTCACCAGTGTATACTTCTTTTCATGTGTGATTTCAATTAATATCGAAGCAAATTTAAAGATAAAATTTTCAAACATCGTTTTCGACCATCTATATTATATAAACAGAATAGATATACCAAAGTACAAGATTAATTTGAGCGCGTTTTTATTATCGAAATAGTTCGAGTGTGGTTTATCAACAAAAAGAAATTTTGATTCATAAGAAATGTAAGCTATTGTACTTTTTTACGAACAGCGTAACATGAAGTTGTGAAAATATTCTACAGATTTAGGACTATTTGGTAGAGAATCGGAGAGATGAAATTAAATCATATTTAAAAACAATTTATTTTTCAATTATTTGTCTTATCCTTTGTCTTATTGCGACGTCAGGCTTATCACATTCGACCATTATTACGTTATTAATGAAGCTTTACTATATCTTGTTTATTTGAATCGATCCCTTTTAGTTGTTTGTAAACCAAATTGTTATTACAACATTAAAAGGTGGTTTTATGGCCGGGTGCTCAACGTTGGGTCGTTTAATTAAGTTAGACTATATTTCAGGTGATGAGACTGTGCCAGAGAAACAAAAAGATAATCTTTCAGGTAATTTTACTAATAAATTTGAACTGGGTAAACTTGTCTCACAAGCAACGTCTTAACCCATACACAATTTTGTAAGCAAAGATGATTATGCCAGAACTGTATGAGAGAGCAATATGGTGTTTAAATGCAGTAATGAGGCTTTTTAGTTATCGTGATACTGTTGAGCCTGTAGAGTGTTTTCTTATGATGTTTACTGATAGTCAAATCGCTGGTAGAATGCATTTGACAAAAGATAAAGCAGGGTACACGATCGTATATGGCTTAGCTCCTTACTTTCGAGATAAGTTGATAGAAATTTTGAAAGGATGCGAGCATATCGTTGTTGGCTTCGATGAAAGTTTAAACAAATGTACGAAAAGACAGCAGATGGATTTAATAGTCAAATTTTGGAACAAGTTGGTGGAAGAATGTGAAACGAAATATCTTTCTTCAGTGTTCCGTACTCGTGCAAAAGCCATAGATTTAAAAGATGACTTAATAAAAGGAGTTGGACTAGAGCATTTAGATAAAATCAGACAAGTGTCAATGGATGGCCCTAATGTAAATTTTAATATGCTCAAGAGCTTGAAACTTAACTTACTGAACAACATCCTCATAACGCAGTGTTAATAGATATAGGCAGCTGCGGTCTACATAATATAAATGGATCATTCAGAGCAGGCATTTCGATTATGAAATGGGGTATAGTTGAATTTTTGAAGTTTGTCAACTATTTATTCGAAGACCATCCTGCTCGAAAAGTACATTATAGATCGATAAATTTGTCTTCTCTATTTCCATTGCTGTTTTGTGCGACAAGGTGGGTAGAAAACGAGCCAGTATCTCAAAGGGCAATTGTAATTTTTCCACACTTGGAAAAATGGGTAAAAACAGTCATTGAAGAGGGAAAGAAAAGAAGTGATCTCAACAAAGCTATCAAACTATTTCAAGTATCTACATTTGTTCTAGACAAACTTGTTTCAGCCAAGGTTTCGTTTTTTATGACGGCTGCAAGTTTAGTTGAACCATTCCTGGTTGCATTTCAATCAGAAACTCCTCTAGCTTCCATGCTGTACGACGAATTGACATATTTAACCACAACCATTATGCAACGTGTGGTGAAACCAGATGTTTTGGAACAAAATTCTTCTGTAATAAAAGTCGATATTAGAAGTGAAAATTTGCTTCCTGCAAAGGCTGTCGATCTAGGATTCAAGACAAGAAGAGCTCTAAAAGGAAGCTAAGACATCTACAGCGTTAGCATTACAATTTATTACTGACTGTAAGAATTGTAATGTCTCAATGAAAAAAAAAAAAAAAAATACAAGAGCGCTCACCACTTTTGTATCCTATGACAAAGTATACATGTAACGTGCTTTGATCCAAAAATTATTTCACGTCAAACTAGTAAAGCTAAGAAGCGACTTGGTTTTTGTTTAACAGATCTGCATGAAAAAAATCAAATGATTTGTGTATGTGCAGCAGATAAAATCAAACAAGAATATAATGATGTCTTGTGTTCAACTGGCGTGATGGATTGTATGAAAAAACACGACCGTCGTACCAAGAGTCTTGATAAATTTTGGGTGGAAATTGTGGAAATGTCTGATAAAGAATGTTCAAATTTGAAACCATTTTTTAACTAATTTCAATCATGTCTCATAGTAATGCTGCACTGCAGTGAGGATTTTCTGTAAATAAAGAAGTCATGGTGGAAAATCAGACAGAAAATAGTCTCATAGCCTTACGTCTTATTTACGATGCTGGGGAAAAAGCAGGCGGCATTCAAAAAGTACCTATTGATGTTAAAAGGCTACTTAACGTCCGTATGGCACACAGAAGATACAAAGAGCTTCTGCAAAAAAAAAAGAAAAATAAAGATAAACAAAAAACAAAAGACGATAACGAGAAGAAGAGAAGAGCTGAAGAATTGAAAGAACTGAAAACTAGAAAAAGGGAATTAATAAAAAATGCTTCGGCTATTGACGACCAAATGGAAGAGTTGAGAGAGAGAAAAAAATGTAATGAATTTATTCATTGAATGTAAAAAGTGTACATTATTGTTCATAAATAAATGACGATTTGTAAGTACGTAACTTTGGTTTTATTATAACGGGACAGGCCAGCGCTAGACACCCTGTAAAAGCGGTACACTCCCCGTTTTTTATCATTGCACTGGTCAACAACAACCGAGTAGGTTTGAAGTATAAAGCGCTCCAAGATCTATTTATTAGTCCAGTCAATGGGGAACAAATTTCACTCAAAACAAAAAATGCATAAAAGTAGCATTGTTTTTCTACAGATAATTTGAGAATGGCTTTATAAAGATATATTAAAAAGTCCCCAACCATATGTATAGGGCAAAGGCGCGCAATGCTGGAAAGTGTTAAACAATAACATGTTTTTTCAAAATAACTGGAGAACTGTTGATTTTAGGTCGAACATAGTCATGTGAAAAAATGTTCACAATTTTATAGTGCACAAAAAGTGTTGTGTCTATTTTAGACCTATTGTCAACGGCTACGTTATGAAATTGGATTAGCTGTAGAATTATGCGATTACCGAACAAATAAAATAAAAGCTAAAAATATCCTGGAAAGAACGTCGGAAATAGATAAGGCGATTTGTACTGGAGCAAATTCATGTTCCTGTTTAAAAAAAACCGACCAACTCATTTGCATTAAAAATTATCAGTAAAAAATGAGCTGAACTTCAGTGTACAATTTGAAATGCTTAAGGGGATGCTTTTGAGATGAAACTTCTTTCAATTGTTCCTCCATATTTATACAATATATTTCCCAACTTTTAGGTCAGAATAATAATATTTAGGGCCTCTTTCAAAGCTTTAAACAAGTAAATTTCAAAATTCAAGCTATGATGTCGGGAGCAGCGGTGATTATGAGTCCTAATGGCAACGAATGGGAGCAGGGGCGAGAACGGCTACCTCGGTCCATTATATTGAACCTTTCACATTTTTTTTTTGCTTACTTTTTTCTAGAATATAACAGACCGAGGTATCCATTCTTGTCCACCGTTCCATTGTTGCCATTAGGACTCATAATCACCGCTGCTCCTGACATCATAGCTTCAATTTTGAAATTGACTTGTTTAAAGCTTTAAAAGAGGCCCTAGATATTATTATTCTGGCCTAAAAATTGGGAAATATATTGTATAAATATGGAGGAACAATTAAAAGAAGTTTCATCTCAACAGCATCCCCTTGAGCATATCAAATTGTACACTGAAGTTCAGCTCATTTTTTACTGATAAATTTTAATACAAATGAGTTGGCCGGTTTTTTAAAACAGGAACATGAATTTGCTCCAGTACAAGTTGCTTGAACTATTTCCGACATTCTTTCCAGGATATTTTTAGCTTTATTTTATTTGTTCAGTAATCAGTTAATAACAAGACTTACATAACCTCAAATATCTGAAAACATATACATTGTTTCTATAAGTGTTCGCTGATTCGATTTTAAGTTAAAAAGTGAATTTCGAAAAATATAAAAAAGTTCTACAAATCCTGAAGATGTGATATCAGCAAAAGCTCTGTTTGCCAAACCAAACTTTCATAGCTGCCCTATATTTTGTGAGGACATGGTGATCATTGAAATGTGTGTGTGTGTGTGTGTGTGTAGAAACAAGAGCGACGATAAGTATGATGAGCGATGTGACATGTGAGTGAAGGAGAGAGAGAGAGAGACCAGGGCGGTGACTCGCAATGCTAATGCACCGAGTCAGTTTTGTGAAGGACAGCAGAAGGTGAAACACTAGCGCCACGCCCTAAATTTGAATTACAGCTGATAAGACACATGTGAGATGTAGTATTTTTCTCAGTTTTTGTAATATTTTGAACATTTGTGAATATTTTAAAAACTTTGAGCTTGAATTAAGCCATGATTAACTGTTTCTAGAATTTAAAAAAATATCGAGGACTAAAAAATAGACCTAAAAAAACTGGGAATGTCTTTAAGGATTTTAATATTCAAGCAGAGTAAAATGGTAAAATATAAAGAATACGTCTTCAAGGTTTAAAGCAAATAAACTAAAAGTTCTAAAATGTTAATAAAAATAATAGTTTTTCTATTTTTAATTACTTGAATGATTCTAACGTATTATTACATTATAATAAAAATATACAAGAAATTATAACAAAATTTAATGTTTAATATTTAGTATATTGTATTAATCGTTAAGATAGTGAAAAGATTGTCAGTATGAAAGCTATTAAGTTTACTGTACATTTAGTCATATGCTTATTTAAAAATTGGATTAAAATATGGTGATATGAATTAAATATGGACTAAATACATTGATGTGTAGATCCAAACTGTCGAGTAGGGTACGGCTCAACCCGTTCGAACGGAGTAAAAAGTGTTTTTCTCCGTTCCAAAAAATGAGGTTGAAAGTTGACAACAAGCAATTAATCGTGAAAAAAAGCATTTTATTAATAAACTTCGATATTTCATGTGTGAAGATCAATTTTTAAAGGATCAGATAAGTTGAAAAAAGGAAGTTTTAGCTCCCAATGGAACGTTTATTGCGGTAAGTATTACGATTTGTTTACACCGATGCCATTTAACCTAAAATAATCGAATGGCAACATGCTGATGTTTGAGCGGGAAAATTTTCACTGGTTTGAAATTCCAAATGAACGTCAACTGGCCCATATTTCAGTGACTCATTCTATTTAGAGCATTCAATCACTACTAGAGGCGTATGATCTATAAATTTTCTTTTCGAAAGCAATGGTTCTGCTTCTTTACCATAGTAATTAGCTTTAAAGTTTGTATACATTTCATAAAGAAGAGCATACTGATTTCAATTAATATCAAGATTCAAATTACTATAAGGATAGCTCTGATCATTTAAAAGTAGTTTTACATTAGTTAAATTGCAATGATCAAAGTTGTACCGTTTCTAGTGGTATTATTTCTCTGTTTGCCTGAAATCCTAGTGTAACAAATCTCGGTTTTTCCAATTGTGTTGAGGTTTTTATAGTCCAAATATGGTTTGAAGTAGCTGGAACTAGGAGATATTTATATAGTTCCTAAGTTCGAAGATTTATTGGAATAGGTGGATCTTTTTCAATATATTTTAGCATCTGAAATGTTCGTGGATCAGATAGTCTAACGCTAGGCAATGGCCACTCTATTTTATTGATTTGAATTTTATACAGACCAAGAGGGGCTGTTTGCAAGACGACATTTGCATCACTTTGTGACCTTGTCAAAATGAGTTCATGTTTAGCAATGACATTGATTTTGTGATAATCTTCAGCAAAACCAAATATCGTGCTAAGAGGTATGGCTACATCAAAGTCTCCAGTGACGTTTGTTAGTGATTGATTGTTATTATTTATATCAAGCCAACCAATTCTTCAAACAAATGACAGATGGCATTAGAAACGAAAGATGTGTTTGTCACTTGTGCTCCATCCGTTTTAACGATTCTTCCATGTGCGTGAAGTGAAATTTTGCTTGGCAGGAGACACTGGTCCTAATTCTGAATGACGATCCGAATTTCATCACTGTTGTTGAAGGTTGATGAGCATATGGCTGTTGCGCATGAATTTCACAGTGTGCAATCGACTCATCAAAGATGATTGGTGCTTGAATATTCAAAATTTCCCCCTCCATGACAAATAATCAATCGTTGATAGACAAATTGACAGGTTCAGATGCAAAAAATCTTAAATCTCTTTATTCTATTCCTCTTTTTCTGAGCTTTAGACCTTGAATTTTTAGGAAGAGTGCGCTTCGAGGTGTTAACCCTTTGACTGCTGTCAGTCGACTGATTAGTTTGTGGCACTGTGCTGGTTTATTATAACCAAAGCCAATCTTCGTGTTGAAAACGATACCCATTATTAGTGAGACTTGATATGTAGTCTGATTGTTACAACTTTACTACGAAAATTGATCAAATGTCGTCTTGATCAACTATACGGAGCTGTATATGAGCTATTGTCTGCACGGCGATTGGTAAGTAAATGACATAAGATAGTACATCCATTATCTTATATCCAGGTGGCACTAGAGGGAAAAATTCATGAATAGTATGTACTTTTTGACTATTAATGTATGCACCTGTAATTATGCTACACTCAATTCTCAAAGAATTCACTTTTATGATCGATACCGGTTGATCAGATTTATAAGCTTCCTTAGCTTCTAGTCTGCGTAGCGAAAACCCCAGAAAATGACCAAAGGAATCTTTAGGTACTAAATTTATAATGTGACTGCAGTAAATTTCACTTTTTAAAGTATTATTGTTTAGCTTAATATTAATTTCAATACCCTTCTTTGCCAAAGCGTTCTGTAGATAGCGCTCTATGTCACTTATTCCACAACTTCCCGTAGGTATTTCAATTATTTCATTGCCCACATAAAATGTATTTTGACCAATGTCTACATTGGGTATCGAATTGAAGGTTAGAAATTCAACGAGTCCAAGCGCGTAATTTGTATAAGGAGACAACTCAATTGGAGGAAAATAGTGCATTTCAGGATTGAAGAAGTTCCCGATAATGTTAGCGTCAATGAACCATCCATGATGACAGCTGGCGTTCAACTGACTTTCTATTGAAAATTTCAACACTTATATAGAGTAAACGTACTCTTAAATTTTAGTTGATTGCAAAGCAATTGCAAACATAAATGTCCACACACGAATGCATCGTAATAGTGATATCTCTCGTGATTATACTTTATGCTATCAACACCAATACTTGAAAAGATCCGAAGGTGGTCGAAGAATACCGAAGCTATCGAAATAAATTATTTTACCCTCAATCTTTGTATAGGCACACCAATGTGTTCCTGGTCCTTTTTCATCATCAAGATTAACAATAGCGCATTCATATTTACGCTTCTCACCCTCTGGTAATCTATTTCGCATAACCTCGAAAATGTGGAATCTTCAAATATTTTGCAAATTTTAGTAAATCTGCATCAGTCAAGGCACGATGAGAGGTAGCTTCACTTTAAGTTTTTTGCCTTGCGTTTGAGTCCTGCTCCTTGTTTATACGGTTTTAGATGAAGCCCTAATACTTGTATATAAGGTTTCAAGTATAGACCTTTTCCTAAAGCAATGGCTTAAATACTTTCATTATCTCGTTTACTCTCTGAAAGTTGTACAGGTAGAATACGAGGTCTATTTACATTTCTTCTTCCACCAGCCTTCATCACAGCTGCGTGTGCATCTCTGAGTGCAGATTTAGTGACAGTTTGCGTGTCATTGCTGGAAATCATGGACTTTTTAGCTGCAGTAACAATGTTTCTCAATGTAGTTGTAGGTCTTCCATTCTTCCTGAGACCTATCCCCAATTTTGGTTTCGCCTTCATTGCATTTGCTATTTCCTAAGCAGCCGCCTTTTTACTTATGCCAGCGTCCGGAGCAAGGACACGTTTCCAAGCTTTTTCAGCTAATAGACTGTCAGCTGACTTTCTAGCCTCTATATTTTCTCTATTTTGTGAGCAGGCTATATCGTGCTCTTTGCAAGCAGCGTCCATTGGATTAATTCCTGGATCACTACGTGCTAATCGTTTGGCTAGTTTCGTGCCTGGTCCACAGTACTGTTGACCAGGCAAATGCAATTCCAACGGTAAATTGTTGATGATTCTGTTGAGCAAGCTTCTCCCACGTCTTGTCTGATTCACGGTTCGCTTACGACTAACTGTTTTGCCTGTGTGAACGATCATATCTAGGCAAGGGATACTTTCAGACTGAAGGATCAACCTATATAACTAGGATATTTATAGGTTTTCCAGTCAGTCTTTGTCAAGATGCAGTTTGAAGCACAACCTGTGAAACTACCTATCCAGACTTTTGATTCGCTTGTTCAAAACGAGAATAGAGAAAAACGAAATGTACATTTGATACCAAACAGTGTACGAGCTATATTTTGTGGCCGTCCAAATGTGGAAAGACAAATGCTTTGCTGGCTCTACTGATACATCCAAATGGATTGAGATTTGAAAATATTTACATCTACTCAAAATCGCTAAAGCAACCAAAGTATAAATTTTTGGAAAAAGTCCTTCAATCAGTAGATGGCGTTGAGGATTATCCTTTCAATGAGCATGAAGAGGTTATAATGCCAAGTGAATAGAAACCAAACAGTGTAATTGTATTTGATGATGTGGCTTGTGAGAAACAAGATAATATAAGAGGATTGTTTTCTAGGGGCAGACACAAGAATTTCGACTGTTTTTTTCTTGAGTCAGACATATGCTCATATTCATAAACATCTTGTACGCGACAATGTTAATTTACTTATGTTATTCAAGCAAGATGAAATGAATCTTAGGCACATTTATGATGATCATGTAAATACTGATATGACTTATTCGCAATTAAAAAATGTTTGTTTAACTTGCTGGAATAATGACAAGTATGGATTCATCGTAATTAACAAGGATAGAAATCTTAACCAGGGAAGATATAGGAAAGGTTTTGATTGTGTCATAAATCTGAAAAAGTAATATATACATGTGTAATGATCATTATAAAAACAGTCACACCCTAGACGTTGATGCATCAACATGTCTTCGCGTTAGAAAAATTTTCAAAAGCAAAATAATAATTTGCATCAAATTGCTAGAGCTAGTGAATCAATTCGACGAAAATATAGGTTAATAAAGTTGGGCACAGAAACAGTTGAGCGCACATTAAGAGACACTTTTAAACCTATTCTTAATCCACTGGAGAAAATTGTTGGTGGCTTCAAGAATATAAAAATGTTAAACCAATTAGAGGGAAAAAAGAGGTTAAGAATAAAGCTGAAGAAAGTATTGATGGTGACGATGATTTGTCATATAAATCAATTAATGACGATGAAGAAAAAACATACGAGACTATAGACCCCCTTAATTTAGAAACATCAACTGCTAGTGAAGTGGAAAATAACTCAGAAACACCTAAATCTTCATGGATTGATGATGATGATGCAAACAATTATTTTATATTGTTATGTGAAAAAACTAGAAAACTCGATAATGTTTATGGAGTAAGAAAATTAACGAAATGTAGATTTATGATTGGAGATTCTCAGATAAGTTTGAACCAGAACTGTATTCATGTGGGTAATTTGAATATTCCCAAAAGTAAAGGCTTGCTTGAACTTTTATTTAAAAAAGTACCTCAAGAGTCCTCTATAACTCCCAGTGACCTTGAAAATTATAGACAAATTGTTATTGCAACAAACACATATGAAAAACATAAGCTGGATGGAGAAATTCGTGACAGTAAGGCCTTCAAATATAAAAACTTTATAATGAAATTAATTCCCCCATCTCCACCAAAAAATTCGAGTAGACGAAGTGAAGGCCGGAAATCATTATCAGGTGAAGGTATGATCCCACAATACATGATTGCTAGAGAGAAAAGTCTAATGGATTACATTTACTGGGATGATCCGAATGAATTGGTAGATCGATTACGTTTACTGCTAGCGTCTCAGATATCTGGAAATCCAAGTCACACCAACGAAATTATATCAATGATCGAAAAAGAACGTGAAGCAGAAATGATATATTAATGGATGTTTATCAAGATTTTCATAATTTTCAAGGTGAGCATCGATGTATTCGGATGTCATTCCAGACGAGCAGGGAATACAAGTGGCAGTCCTCCTGGAAATGACTTCAAAGTCACATGTAAAGGAAATTATGATATGGATAATAGGAGGCTGTGTAAAGTGGCTGAAACTCAAGAGCAGTATGAAGCTGTGAATCTGAATATGATGCAACATATGATACATCGTGAACTTCAGACTATATATTATGTTATAGCTTCTTTCCGAACTGAAGTAGTCAATAATACACTGATGATTGAAACTCTGGAATATTCCACAGATAAACTTTTCAATAATGTTAAAATTGATGTTGAATCAATTGAAAAACTGGTGTATCGACATTCCGAGCTCATGAGTCACTTAGACACTCGGCTGAATGCCCTCAAAAATGACGCTGAGAAGCTGTATTTGGTGAAGGAGCTGCACAAGCATGCTAGACGAAATTACCAATGTCGACATTTCGATATTTCTTGGAAATATAGCTGATCTTGTTGAAATGCAACCATACGAGAGAGTAAACAAAGGATACAAGTACATCTTAACTGTAATTAACATATTTTCAAAATTTTCCTGGGCTGTTCTCGTTAAATCCAAGAAGGGTGAAGATGCAGCCGCAGCCATGGAATCTTTACTTGATGAGGGATGCATACCAAAAAATTCACACGTTGATAGAGGAAAAGAATTTTACAATTCGCAATTTGAAAATCTTATAAAGCGATACAAAATAAATTTGTACTCGACATTCAGTATTTAAAAGCATCCATTTGCGAGCAATTTAATCGTACTTTAAAGAATAAAATGTGGATGCAATTTAGCTTACACGGGAATTAAAAGTGGATAGATATTTTGAAAGATTTAGTTTCATCTTACAACGATACTAGGCATCAGACTATTCGAATGAAACCAAAAGATGTTACTAAAGAAAATGAGAAAAAATTGTTGTTTATTGTATGCAAAAATTACAGTGTAAAAAAACAGTTGAGAAAGCGAAATTTAAAGTTGAAGATAAAGTGCATAAAAGTAAATTTAAGCATGTTTTTGAGAAAGGCTACACATCGAATTGGACAACTGAGATATTTACTCTAAGCCATATCAAGAATACTGAATAAGTGACGTATATGCATAAAAATCATCAGGATAAAGCTATGGCAGGTAGTTTTTATGAGCAAGAACTAGGCAAAGTTGGACATCCAGACATTTATCTGGTGGAAAAAGTACTGAAAGAGCGTCGAAATCAGCTATTTGTAAAATGGTTAGGTTTCGATGACTCACACAATAGTTGGGTAGTAAGTCTAGCTTGTAAGTATATTTTGTATTAATTTTAAGTTTATTCTTGAATAAAGTTGATTATTTGCAGGTGTATCTTTTTTACTTACGTATCTATCTATTCTTAATCTAGTAAATGAAAAAAGGCGAATTTGGTTTAAATTACATTTTTATTCGGATATTTCTTACAAACAAAATACATGAAATTTTTAATTTATAAAGCTACCATTCACGCTTCTGAGTTCTGGTAATTTCTGAATCACTTCTTCACACACATTCTGTTTATAAAAAGTAATGATTTTAAGAAACAAAATTTCAAATCGCATGGGATTATTAAATATAAGTTTTTTCATTGCCCTACTCTTTTAACTCATATAGTTTTTTCGTATATAAGATCTTACACTTTTCACAGATGGTAATTTCAATTCACGCCAGACACTTTCGGCGATGGTTTCAATGATGACCTCCTTTGTACGTTGAAACGGCATAACACTCAGTTCCAGTGAATATGTATATGGAAATTTCCACAGTCGATGCATTCTGGCTTCTCTCTTGGCCATCGAAGAAGAGTGTCATGAGGTTGAAGTAACTCTTGAATGTTTTGTGAATGATGAATTCAGGTTGTATGTGGTCGCATGTAACATTTGATCTCGTGGTGTACAAGGCATGATAAATATCTCACTGAAGGTTTTCGTAGACTGAGTGGTAATTGAAAAACTGCACACACTTATACATTTTTCTCCACAAATTCAATGGAGTTAAAGCGTCCACCCAAATATATAATTTCAAGGTGCTGATCTTCACAGGCTTTCTTCATTTGCATAAACAGATTTTTATCCTCTTCAAACAGTTTTGCCATTCTTTGAGGTAGAAAAATGGAGAATTTGTTTTCTATGATTACAAGCGTTCTCGTTCCATATTTTGTATTAGCTTCCCTAATGTCCCTTATTTCGTATCCCTTGTAAACTTCTAGGTCTGTCAGCTTCTTTGTTGGAAGAAAATCTTCACTGCGAGCGGTTTTGTTTAATTCTAGGAAATCCATTTTTTTCATCTTCATTGCTTGTTATCTTTAAGATTCACATTTTTTAATTTCCTCGTTAGAGTTTGTAAATCGGTCGCACTTGAATGACTTGTTTTAGCTCTTGAATGTTCTTTAGGAATACGGTTAAACGACTTTTTAGCCCTTGTTGCTTTTCTTCTTCAAAATCTGGCATCCGACAACAAACTGAAGAAAGAGAAGTACCAGCCTCCTCTTATGGACGCTTGCCTCCTCCACCAAATTTCTGGAGACTTTTGCGAAATATTTCACCATATGATGCAATAATTAATATGAGAGTGCAAAAAATAATACGTCTTTAAACGTTTACTCAATTTAGTTTATGAAGATAAGGTTTCCAGGAATAATGATGACGTCATCAGAATGGAATTTTGTTTACCCCAGAAATTGTTTAACATTATATGAAATATGACGCTCCAGTCGGCAAATATCAAAGGAGAACGTTTAATTAATTTAGTTCACATGGATAAGAATTCCAGGAATTGACGATGACGTCATCA
The DNA here is from genome assembly GCF_010883055.1 of Belonocnema kinseyi. Lineage (NCBI taxonomy): Eukaryota > Metazoa > Arthropoda > Insecta > Hymenoptera > Cynipidae > Belonocnema > Belonocnema kinseyi. The sequence continues at coordinate 29,706,437 of NC_046659.1, read as the reverse complement.
GAATGGAATTTTGTTTACCGAGAAACGTGTTCGAACCTGCATAAAAAAGCATGATATAATGCCTTATTTTCTCAGTAATAAATGTAACATGATACGCTTTTGAAAGAGAAGAATGCTCAGAATTCTATGTAATTTTATATAATTGTTTTTTCGTTTCTTTCAAGATTGGTGAAACATTGCAACCCTGTATAAAGGATTCCTGAAACTATGGTGACGTCATCAGAATGGCATTTTTTTTACTGAAAATTGTTATGGTATCACGAGGGTGGTTGCAGATCTTGGAAATTTTCAATGACGCACCATTGCGATAAACATTTAATACGTAAAGTATATTATTTTGGGGTAAAAAATTTCAATTCCAGGAATGGCAGGTATTAAATAGCCTAATATTGCAATATCGTATATTATATCCTATTCCATATTTTTGGGACTGAAAAGATCCATTCCCATGATTTTTATGTATTGATTTTCAATACCGATAGTGTGGATCGTTTAAAACAGTGATTCGGAAGTCAGCACAATAAGCGAAACCAATCTTACAGCCTTCTGCGCTCTAGCCGCCAGTTTGCTATTCGTACGAAAAAAAGTGCTACTCCAATATGTTCGCGCGTACCTAGACAGACTATTTGTAGTTGCGCACCAAACTGTCTCAACGCTTTCACAGTTTCCTTGTCGATAAATTCAGTTCCCTGATCGCACTCCATGTAGCAGACCATCATTTTCCTTCCTATTAGATTTCTGACAAAAAGTATAAACTCCTTAAGCCAATTTGGAACATCGCTTTTATGCTTGAGTGGATAAGTTCCGTCATACCTAGAATAGTTATCTATAAACACCACAACAAATCTGTATTGCGGGGATAATTCACGGGATAATAAACGGGATAATAAACGGGATAATTCACGAGGGTTATGTACCCCATCACGCCACACAGTGGGGCAAAATGGACAAAAATCAGTCACGCGAATTTTGAATGGATTTGGATTGAAATCCTTCAATTAAGGATAAAGCTTTTTGAACCTTTGCATGTATTGTGCTGACATATGTCCTAATCTCGCGTGCCACAAAATTAGCGTATTAAATTTTTTTTACTCGATGGTAACTGAATAGAACCAATAATGTTTTGTATTGACACATTTTCAGCTTTTTCTATTTTTCGAATGTTTACCATATAGTGTGCAGAAGTTTGTTTTTATCACGCGAATTCTTCTCTACGGTCAAAGAATTATAAGAGTTCTCTTGTTGTTATCAATAAAGCCGCTAGTTCGATTTATATTCAATTGTAATTCGATCTCCCAAAAAGTTTTGCTATAAAATCCTGAAATCACAGTTCTCCTAGTGCTTGGATCATAAGTGTATAAATGTTTATTATATAAGCAAACCTTCAAACTTGATCTACAAATTTTCTCAGACAGCAAGTTTGTAGCTAAATCCTTTGAATAAATAACGTTTTTAAGTTCAACATTATTACCCGATCGCGATTCCAGATTAATGTCCTTGAAATTTCAAGTTTGCATTTGAGTTCTTATGAATTTATTCACCTTATTACCATCATCGCTTTCCATTTCATATTCCGATTCCGACCTCTCGTTGTCGTATCCATTCATTTTAGCCATGTGAGCTTTTGCTCTAATCTTATTTTTAAGTTTTCGTGATGTATTTTGAAGTTTACCTGTATCGAGAGTATGAGCACGGTCTCGTGCAAGAAAGTTGTTACCTCTTATTCCTTGTTTATGTTCAACGCCGAACTGTGCGGAATTTGACTTCTGTCATTTCATCGGTGCACCTTGTGGAGATAAGTTAGAGGCTTCAAATGGCCGCTTGCCCGTTCTCACTGACCTCTCAGGACACGCCTATCTCGAGTGCCCTTCCTTCTTGCACAAGAAGCAGACGTTGGTTCCATATGGACAGTCTGTTTAAGTGACAGTCTGTTTAATTGATTCTGATCACATTCGACGCCTTTTGACGTCAAACTAACACTATCGGCTATCACAACTGAAGGCAACACTTTTTCGACCAAATGATAAAAGAGCTTTCTCTTTCCGTCATTTGGGAATTTTCCCGTTTACGAGTGGTTATCATAAGTCCTAACAGTCTTTTTAAATCGCGTGCAGTGTTCTACTGCAGTCTCCTTTTCAAATATATGAATTCATTTTCATAGTCCTGACTTATGTGATTGTATAAAACGTCTTTAACAGTGTTCTCATCCTGTTCCAAAGTAACTTTCTCTACGCTGCCGCCAACAAATAGCCTTGAAAAACCTTGCAAATCATTTTCTTAGTTAACAGAAATTTTCTGAATACATTCCCATTTGAATTAATTTGCATATTAGAAAACTCAATATTTATTTTACTTGTTTGGACTTGAATTTGAACTATTGTTAGCTAAGTGGTTGTTGCCCAACGTTCTTTGCAATCCTTTGACAATCAAGTTTGACGAGTTTTTGACATTGACATAACCTAACCCTTCGTCGTGAAGCGACAGATTCTCCATATTTATATTACTCTGTTTTACCTTGTTGTAAGGTATAGACGTACCCAAAACGAGGCGGAAAGACAGTTGAGAATGATATACCGTGCCTGCCTCGCGTCTTTCTCGCGCGCGTTATTCGTCATGTTTTGCCGGCACTGCCGGCGATTTCTTGAATCAAAAAGTTCGCGCGTGTCTCGAAAATCTGACGCAACTTCCACGACAGTTTTTGCAAAGATTTTGGATGTAATGACGCGCAATTTCTTTCGAAACTCCCGAAACTAATGCTTTTCTCGCGTCGCGAATCACCAATTTTATGCATTTCAGGTACTTACATTTATCATCGGTGTCTCCTTTCTCACCTCTAAGGCCTGCACTGCCCTCGCCAGGTTTTTCGTTTTCGGCACTCTTTTTCAAAATGAGCCTCTATCTCTGGTGAAAGTTATGTACGTGCACACATGCACTTTGGTCCTGTTATCCAAGAAGAAACACAATCTCCTTTGTGCTACGAAACAAATCCGGTGAATATCAATATTGACTTTATTTAACATCTCCTGAGCGATGGTCATGCGATAGATATTTTGATCAAAATTAAGCAGTTTTGGAACAAATTTCGCTGACACACGTCTCATGCCCAAAACGTCCGAAAAGATAGCATGGATAAGGGAGATTTTTGAACGGGTTATACGGGAGACGGAATAAAAAAAATAGGAACTGGCATACCGAAAGTCTTATGCAGTCTTTCCTTGTGGAAGTAATATTGCTGCAATACCTGTGAATGTCACCGTACATATATTTTTTACCTTGCCTTTTAACAAATGATACGTAATTGTATAAATGTATGTCTTTCATGAGCCACCAGGTACATCAATATAAAAACATGAATTAGAAGGTCTTTCTTCGTTCGACAATGCAATATTTAGGAATGTGTCTATAATACATTTATGTTTTTTATTCCTTTTGTGGTACTGAGTCTGACCGAACCAACTCACCCTAGAGTTCCCTTACAACCGGGGAGTCTGGATCTGTCACCACATTCGTATACGGAGCTGAGGCACGATAAGCAAGAGTCTTTACTTTGCGCCATTCCGCTATACCAGTGGTCGGCAAACTTTTTGCTTAATTTTCAGGTATGGTCAGGCTCCACCCGGCTTAATTTTTTGTACTACTTCTCGGTCTATTCATGTACCTTAGTGTGAGTGAGCTTATTCCAGCAAGGGTCTTTTGTCCAGAGGCATGTCAAAGTACAGAAACTTTAAAATTTTTAATTTTTCAACTAGCGATTTGAAAATAGCATTATCAGCATCTACGAATTTTTCCGATTTCAGTGATATATTACTTGCCTAGAAAAGTTAAAAATTTGAAGGAGCTTAATATGAAGAAACATCAGCTTTAGAGTTACTAAATACTTCTCTAATTTTCAACCTTTATAGACAAATTACATGTCTTTGGAATTGGAAAAATACGGAGATTGCAAATTTATTACTTTCAAATCACTGATTGCAAAATTACGAATTTTTAAATCTCACATTTTTTCCCCATTTTCTAATAAAGGACCCCTGAGGAAAGAGTTGCTCTGGCCAAGCTCGCAGGTACTGCCCTGAAAGTAGGTCGTAGGGCAGCCAGGGCAGGTTACCCTGCCCTGGGCAAGAGCGTGCCGAGCATTGCGATATACCGTGCTGTTCCATCAGAGTGGCTCCCTCATCCTGCCCTTCCCGTAACTGCCCCCCCCCCCCCTCTGAATGCCCCATTAATCTCCAAGACAGCAAAGACGGAGTTTACAAATCTGTTATAGATCCTAACCGGCATGTCCCATATTTTTAGAAGGTTAATCTATGCAACATCTATAAGACTGTAAATGTAGTAAATTTTTAAAATACAATAATTATCTACTGTTTACCTTTTATAACTTAAAACAGATGAAGTAGTTATTTATATTACGGTAAACTTTTTTTATGAAACTAAAAAGTGAAGAAAGACAAATACGAATTGTTCACGAGTTTGCGTAAAGCATAACATAATTTTATGTAATTTCTTATTAAAATAATTAGTCTGAATTATATTAATAATCGTGTGAGATAATAATAATCGCGTAACTGTGCATGGCGGCAGCGTAGCCAACATTTGGTGTGATCGCGTCTGTTCGATCTAAATTACCAAATACTAAAGGTGCGTTAAAAAGAAAGAGCAATAGAAATCATAGCCAAGTCATCCAATTTGTCAACCCTGCATGGCGATTTCTCAGTCCCTTTGAAGAAAGTCGACCTGTTTTTCTAAGGATGGTTATTGATTCTACTCATCTTCCATTTAGTTTCATTAGAAGTGGATTAATCCACTAATCGCCATCCTTAGAAAAGAACAGGTCGAATTTCTCGATGCCCTATTTCACTTCTGACGGACGTAGCTAGCGGTTTAGCAGTGGGACTCAGATACCGTGTCTGAAGTTGAGAATCGAACGGACCTCTTTTTCTAACATTTGGAGATAGAAAGAGAGATCGGAGCTCCACTGCAGTTCTCTGTGTCGATGGAGTGACAAGTCACTTACCAACCCTGATCGAGTGACACGTCACTTAAAAACCCTGAACATACATGTCGGTGACATAACCAATTTACTTATTACAAAAACATTAGAAAGATGTGCATCGATCAAAATATTAGGTTTTTTTTTTTTCAAATAATTACTTCGTCGTTAGGGTGACGATAATTACTTAGTCGTTAGGGTTAGGGCGTTACGATTTTTGATATATTTTGAGTTCGATGCTTTCATCTTTTTAGAATAGGATTGTTCGATAAGTGTTTATTCCGCATGTGAAGCGCGTATAATATTTTTTATAATCAAAAAATCAATCTTTCAAATCTTATAAAACCGTTTTCATTTATTTTCGATTGCTGTATAGCATTTAATTAGAACCAGTCTAAAATTAGACCCCTGTCTTTAATGTCCAACGATTGGCAAAATGATTGACCGTGGGAAAAGTCATTGCATAATTATAGGATGTTTATCAATATAAACATATTTATTGGCAAATGTTTGATAACAGTATTGAGGTGAAAACTTAACCTCTTTATAAATACGGTTTTCACTATTTTGTACCGTATTTCTGAATTTTAAAAACATTTTAAACTTCGATCGGCTCTCTTTAAAATTTTGCTGAAAGTGACTTAAAGCTGTACATGAGCAGAAAAAAACAAAGACCGGTATACGAACAGAACCAGAGCACATTTTAAGCACCTGATCTAAATGCAATAATACCGGACGGTTCAGCTCGCTTTTTCCCGAAAAGAACCTTTTTATTGTTGTATTTTGTAATCGAAAATAAAAAGTTATTTCTCGCTTGAAAGTCGCGCGAGCTATACATTGAAACGGTAGTATAGTTGCCGCGAGGGGTAGGAGCGGAAAGCGGGGGACTGGACTGTATTCTCACGTGTCCCTCAAATGGTTGTCAATTTGGCTACATCAAAACTACATCTAAACGCATGAATTGTTGGCCACAATATCTTAATCAAATAATCTAAAGGCAATTATACCCAATCGATCAGCTCGCTTTTTCCCGAAGATGTTCTTGTTGTTGCTGTTTTTTGTAATTGAAGTTTGAGATTATTTTTTCTCGCTTGAAACTGGCGCGTTGTGTGCAGTACACATGCGTATACCAGAGGCAGGGTGCAAGAGTGGCAAGTGGGGAGCTTCGTAGTCTGCCCATGTTACTCACCAGGGGTCAGTATTTTTAGAATCGCATATCTAAAACAGGTTTCTACGATCCAGTAAAGAAGTATACTATAATTTTTTTTGGTATCTTCACAGAACTTTCGCTATGAAATGACTGAATTCATACGTGCATTCATTATCAATTGACGAATTACCAAGATAAATGTTTTAGCAACCAAAAAGTTTTTAACTGTGAAACGTAAAGGAAACAAAGTTAGTAATTTAACATTTTCAAAATTTTGAAGATGTTGAATTTGTAAAATTTATAGTTTAAAGTTGTACAAATGTTTCGCACCACGCCAAACAAATCATTAATGTAATAAGTAACACAAAAAATTGTTTTTCATAAATTAGCGAACAAAATTTAGATCTACTTTATTTACCACATTAAAATAAACTGAACTAATATGTTTAGCAGAAGGATAAAAATAAAATATTGTTCACTAAAAGTTGGAAGACGTCAAACATCAATTTTATTATTTTTTTATAGAAGTTGAGTATATGTGTTTGTGTGTTTCGGAATTAAACAGGAGTTTCTACGAAATAAGATAATAATAATCACTTTTATCCCCCCCCCCTCATCACCCCAAACATGACCCAAAAATAAAAATTTTTACGTATATATTGAGCCAGAGATGTTCAATTTTTCTCAAATTCGTATCCTCAACTACTTTTTCTTGAATAATTACATAATTTTCATAAATTCAATCTAATTTTTAACATATCTCTATTTTTGTAAACAATTTTTATTTACTTTAGCAGTTTTTTTCGATAACTTAAAGAACAAGGAAATACAATATAACACGTCCGTGATGAATTGCTAAGTTTCTTTATCCAATAATTGTTTCATGCTCTTCGGTTTCAAATGTTTGATACGAAAGTTACGAAAAGTAACTTTCAATTTTTTCTTCAATTTAAGAATTGGCTTGTCGTATGTTTTTATTATTCAAATGATTATAGATAAATTGTGCTAATTGTGCAAAGTTAACTGAAGTCATGTTTTAATTATTTGAATGCTTAGAAATCATCTAAAATATGGCACTTCCTCACGGTAAATTTCTCCACTATTTCACCATATATTGTGTGACATATATATATAAATGGGAATATCTTTACAATATTTTGCAACAATAATATATAAAACATGTTAACATTAAAATACTTTTTATTCCATTTGAATTACAAGAAAGTATTTAAAATTGATATATTTTTCTTTATTTTACATTAAAATGAAGTTGTGATATATAAATTATCAGAAAAAATAGTTAAAAGCAAAATATAATAGCTCGAACAAAATAGCGAGATTATTTTTTCAATTTTTTGAAACTTCAAAGTCAATTAGAGAGGAGGGACTGGAAACCAAGAGAGACTCTGGATGCCGGTCGTTCGGGCGCCAAAAAATATGCAATCCATCCATATTCAATTTCAAGAACATTAAGAAAGAATATATTATATTATGTTTGATTTAGAAGATAGTATTTAAAAAATATGTTTGAAAAAATGATTGTTCAAACAAATTCTATTTTTTAACAATTAAAAAATTGTTAATACATTGTTTGTACACTATTCAGTCAGAAAATAAATTGTATGTCTTCTACTTAATTTCAATTTTTTGTCGAAAAAATGCCTAACCAGATAAAAGTTGTTTAAACAAACAAAGATTTCTGAAAAATTAAAAGAAATAAATCTTTTGTTTCCCTTACATTTCACTGTTTAAAACTATTTGGTTGCTAAAACATTTATCTTGGTAATTCGCCAATTGATAATGAATGCACGTATGAATTCAGTCATTTCATAGCGAAAGTTCTGTGAAGATTCCAAAAAAATTATATTATACTTCTTTACTGGATCGTAGAAACCTGTTTTAGAAATGCGATTCGAAAAGTACTGACCCCTGGTGAGTAACTTGGGCAGACTGTGAAACCGCCCGTTTGACGCTCTTCCACCCTGCTATACGCACGTGTACTGTACACAACGCGCCAGTTTCAAGCGAGAAAAAATAATCTCAACTTTCAATTACAAAAAACAGCAACAACAAGAACCTTTTCGGGAAAAAGCGAACTGAGCGATTCGGTATAATTTCCTTTATATTATTTGATTAAAATATTGTGGCCAACAATTCATGCGTTTAGATGTAGTTTTGATGTAGCTAAATTGATAGCCAGTTTGAGGGACACGTGAGAATACAGTCGAGTCTCCCGCTTTTCGCTCCTGTCTCTCGCGGCCACTGTACTACCGTTTCTCTGTATAGCTCGCGCGACTTTCTAGCGAGAAATAAGTTTTTATTTTCGATTACAAAATACAACAACAAAAAGGATCTTTTCGGGAAAAAGCGAGCTGAACCGTCCGGCATTATTGCATTTAGATCAGGTGCTTAAAATGTAGCGTTTAACAAGTCAACCGTTTAGATTTAGTTTGCCCCTTGCGAGTTTGACAGCCGTTTAAACCGCCTTAAACTGAGTGGAAATTCGAATTTCTCTGGCTTTACAGGTGTCACAATATATTTGGAAAATTTGATGATTTTAGTTTTCTTCAAAGTAAATTGCGAGATGTTGTCGCAAATTATCGTATAAAAGTAGTTCAGTATAAATAATTTTCGATTCTTTACAATTTATGTTTGGAAGTAGTGCTAGTTTTTGCATCTTCCTCCTTTTTTCTCTTCTTCACCATCTTACTCAACGCCCCTTTCCGGCACAATTCACAAATATTCTCTCTAGAAAACCAGAAACTATAATACTCTTCTATCCATCCGCATCTCATCCTCGCCTAATTTGACATAATACATTGGGAATACATTGTACGAAGTTGGTCGGATTGCACACTGCATTGGATGATTAAGTGTTTTACAGCTTCAAACAATATTCATCATTTAAAAGTGGTTCCACTATTATTTATCTTCCTTAAAAAAACCTTACGCGCGTTTAAAAGCAATAATATATTTTATTTGTTTGTAAATCAAACTTAAATTGAACATTTTTGCAGGCATTTCTTAATTTTCTATCCAACAGAGATTTCAGGCTTTTAGCTGCTACGGGCGCTGCTTGTCATATGGTAAACCTTCAGGTCCCTCCCGCCTATAATATGACCAGTTATGGCCTCTTTTTTTCAAGTATGAGCCAAAAAACGTGTTTGAAGGATGAAAAATGAAGGTTTATTCTTTCCCCGTTTAGTCGCAACAATGGATTCCACAGCTCAAAAATATTTTTTCCGTTAGCCCTGGCCTATGTAAAAAATACTGTATAAAAGGTTTAAAAAATGTATAATATAATATAATACATTTACAAACAGTAAACAGAGTATATTTCTTTTTCAGATACATTGCCATTCAAAATGGTTAGCAACGGTTCCGGCAGCACTCCCCGTATCCAGGTATTTAGACCAACTTACGAGGAGTTCAAAGATTTTGCTAAGTATGTCGAATTTATGGAAAGTAAAGGCGCTCATAAGGCAGGTTTGGCGAAAGTAATTCCTCCGCCAGAATGGGTACCGAGGAAAGGAGGATATGACGTTGAATCTTTAAACATAAACATACCTGCTCCTATTTGTCAAGTTGTGACAGGAAAGCAGGGACTGTATCAGCAAATTAATATACAGAAAAAGCAAATGACTGTAAAAGAATTCCAAAAGCTGGCGAATTCAGAGAGGTACAATACCCCCAAGCACTTTGATTATGAAGATTTGGAACGAAAGTATTGGAAAAACATCACTTATGTAGCTCCAATTTATGGAGCGGACGTGTCTGGTTCCCTGACGGATCCAGATGTCAAGGAATGGAACATTAATCATTTAGGCACTATTTTAGATTACGTTAACAAAGATTATGGCATTTCTATTGATGGTGTCAATACAGCGTATCTCTATTTCGGAATGTGGAAAACTACATTTGCCTGGCACACCGAAGATATGGACTTGTACTCGATAAACTATCTACATTTTGGTGCACCCAAAACGTGGTATGCTATTCCCCCTGAACACGGAAGACGCTTGGAACGACTTGCCAGTGGGTTTTTCCCATCATATTATCAGAACTGTCAAGCATTTCTGAGACACAAGATGTCATTGATTTCTCCACAAATTTTGAGACAGTACTCAATTCCTTGCAATAAAGTAAGTACCACATATTTTTGTACGTGCATATGAAAGGGGCCCTTATTGTTGGTATGTTGTGACATACTCTAGGCATATATAGCTGAATAAATTTAAAACATTTTAAGCCCAAGGTGAACCCTATGGGTGGAAAAATGAGTAGATGGGACATTTTTTGAAATTTGAATTTTTTTAAACCGCTTTTCGGGACATGAGTGCATTGCAAATAGATTCGGGATAGGCTAAGTATCATCTCCAACTCTACGCTGAAGATAAGAATAATTTTGACCCTGACTTAGAACAACGGCAACATCTCCTTAACAAGAAACAGCCATAAGGGCCATTTTTGTATAGACATATCCTTATTAATTTTTGCATAATTTTACAAAAACTTTGATCGATTTAATTCAATATTTTTGATAAATGCAATTTACGAATCAATGGTGTTTACACAGATAACTCAAGAAGCTGGCGAGATTATGATAACATTTCCATACGGTTATCACGCAGGCTTTAACCATGGTTTTAATTGCGCCGAGTCTACAAACTTTGCGGCTCCAAGATGGGTTGAATACGGAAAGCGGGCAACACAGTGTACATGCAGTAAGGATATGGTGAAAATTTCCATGGACACGTTCGTCAAACGGTTTCAGCCAGAAAGGCAAGTTTTGAGTACCTTTATTTTCATTCTAATTTAATTCTGAAACAGTTTTTTTATTAGTCCTGATAATTAAATTACGTTTTAGGTATGAACTGTGGCTACGTGGAGAGGACGTTGGATCTCATCCTGAGGATCCTCGGCAAACAGCTGCACCAATGCCCTCTCAACTGGATCTCCTTTGTAATAGTGAAAGTAATGGAGAATTGCCAGAAGGATATCTATCTGCTGCACCTAAAAATAAGCGCCATACGATTCATTGCAAAAAAAATAATCCTAACACGAATATGGATTTGACGCAGCTAGTTAAAAACCAGCCTAATATTCCTACGTATGTCAAACAGTTCCTTCAGATGATGGATGATGAAGAAGCTGAGGCTGAGCCTGATGAGCAACAATTGGAGGTTTTGGAAGACATCTGGTTGAAGGCGGGAGAAATGGATGTGGATGAGGTTTCTGTTTATGACGATGGTTACAATCGTAAAAAGGGCAGGAAAAGAAAGAAGAAACTGATTTCGGAAAGAGAAAAGCCGAAAACAAGAAAGTCATCTCTCAAGTTCAGGGCCAACTCTGATTGTAGTTCGACTACGGCTGGTGATTCAGAAAATAGTGTCACTGTGAAAAAGGAGTTATCGAGTGCATCTGAAGGTGAAGATGGTGACATCTCATACAAACCACTCAAAGTCAAAATTAAAGTCAAACCCGAGAAAGGAAGACCTGGAAGGAAGAAGAAGAAGCATCCTAATGATAAGGAAAAGGAAGCAAAGAGTTTCGAAGTTAAGAAAAATAAGGCGCGGAAGCCAACTAAGAACAAGCGAAAGTCTCCAAATGATGAAGTATTCCATTCAAATGAACCATTGGATGTATCTGATGCAGATGTTCAGCGAAAGCTTATGGCAATGCCTAGTCTAACTGCTTACAAAGCCACTTCTTCAATAAAAGAATTTCCCACTGCTCAGAATAAAGTTCACTCTTTTCCTGCAAATAACGCAGAGAGCAAAGTAACAATAATCGCTATTAAAGACAATAATGGACCCTCAAATATCACTTTAACTCATGATAATAGAACAGAAAATGATATTGAAGAGGTGAAAGAAAAGTCTGTCGATGACTATGCGAGCATAATTCAAATTAAAAACGACATCAAATCTGATATGGAAATAAAACGTTGCAAGCCGCCCATTTTAAAACGATCCAATTGTTCTGTGCAGCGTAAGAGAGCAAAAAATGTCTCCAACGCGAAGCAGAGTACATCCGTTATTAACATGGATAATGCAAAACAACTTAGTTATTCAGCCTTAAAAAGTGTAAACACGACACTTATTACCAAACAAGCAGCGAGGTATGATAGAAATAGTATTTTAAAAGCTCCGAAACTTAATTTGCCAGTAGAAAAACAGGACAATCAACAAATGCCGAAGCTGGAATCGGAGGAACCGATACAAGGAAATAAAGACTTTAGTAGATTAATAGATACCGCTTATATTCTTCCCCCAAAGGTCTGGAACCCAACGCAGAATCCTCACTTAATAGCAACTAGTAGTGTCACTTATTTACCAAGTAACACGACCATCACTAAGTGTAATCGCTCTAATCAATCAACAATCTCGAGTCACTTATCAACATCCAATCTATCAGTATCTAATCAATACACATCTGTTAAATACAGTCAGCCGCAGAATAATCAGAGGGCAGAGTTGCTCAAAACGAGTCTATCTGTCCAAAGGAATGCACCTTTGACACAACAAAACCGAAATTTCCACGCTGATAAAATGCTTATAGCAGAACCCGTGCCTATAAACTACTCCAAATCTGCTGGCGAGGAATCTAATAATGTAATCAGGAAATTTGTTCAACTGTCTGATCCTCAAAAATTCTTCGTACAGGATCTAGATCCTGAGAACAATTTCCAGCCTGCGGTTTCGTTATTGACAAATGGCCACGATAAAGTTCCATCGTCTTCGATTGATAATTTGAGCCCACCAATTAGAATTCCAAAACCGTTAATGACAGCAGCGACTATAACACCTTCAAATGTTCCAAAGTTTCCTTTAGGAAACGATTATCTTAAGGCTAAAAAATCACCGTCTGGATGTTACGTAGTCACTCCCAAAAAACCACCGCCCTCATTGTTACGGATATCTGCAAAACCAATTCAGAAGAACTTAAACAAATCGATCCTGTCATCAAGGCCGTTTATGCAGCCGCATAGTTTTAATAAGAGAGTGACTAACCAAGTGCAGGAGGAGGAAGATGATGATGACGTGATCATCGAAGAAGTTGGGCCGAAACCTACTTTAGCAGATAAATGCTCTCTATCGATGGTACAGAAGAGGTGTTCTATATCGACGCAGGTTAATAATATGCCTGGATCGGAAAACAGCATTTATCGATTTAATGTGGCCAATAATAATAATAATAATATTAACAAAAAATCTGTAACTGACACAATAGATGTTTCTATGTATAGTACAAGGGCCCCATCATTTAGTTCTCAAACCAGCGAACAAAACTGTGAATCAAAGTCAGAAGCTACGCAAAATGATTCACCCGATTCTAATAAGAACTTTATGGAATCTTTGTCACAGAATTTGCAAAATAAGATACAGAATAAGGCTCCTAGTATCTTGCATTCGATAGAATCAAAGAGTAGAAGGAAGTCAAAAGAGAAGCCGAAGAAAATTGTGGTAAATCGAGATTTTGATGAGATGACAGAATCGCCGAGTTCGAATTGTCAGTCAGCAGCGTTAAGTTTCCACTCGAAAAGTGTTATTTCTATTAATCATGCGACAATTCCAGGCCACGTTTCGGAGATGCTTTATCCGAATGTACCGGAAAGCAAATGTTTGCAGGCGTTTAATAATTACTGGAGTGCGCAAATTTCACATTGTGCTATTTGTGCTCCTTTTGCCTTGGCTAAGAATTTAAGCAACAGGCAAATGTCCTCAGACTGGAAGTATTGCACGGCAACATTATTACCTGAAAGTTCGCCGATATGGGTAAGAAATACTTTGATCACTGACTTAAATATTTTTACAGACTTCTGAGACACTCTATTTTATTTTTCGAAGCAGGTTCGCGTTCTAATTAAAAAAAAGTTAATACAAAAGTTTTACTATTATCACATAGATTTATTCAAATAAGTTTTTTCGAAATTTCATTTTTAAAGTGCAAGGGCGCAGAAAAATGTCACAATTATATGCATTATAGAATTTAAATCACTTTTATATAACATGAGCAAAAGTAACAATGAGAAACCTAAACTAGACCTTAATTATTGCATGGCTAATTTTACGACATTTGCATAATTTTGATTAAGGTTAGTTTCATGGTGATAGGGGTTGATTTTTGAAAACTTATTTGTGTTATTTTCGAGACGTAAATGAGACCTTAATTATAGTATGAAAATAAATTGATGAGTATAATGCCGACGCGCTGGCAAAGAATGGTTTGAGGCTTCCTCGTTTTTACATATGGCACTTTTGGCTTGAGTTTAAACTGACAATGACAGTCATTTTTGGAATAAATTGCAGATCATTCAATTTCGTTTTTTGGCATTAAATTATCCCTAAATGAGCCCATCATTGTAGAATAATAGATATTTCGATTTGACGAAATGGTTCTGCCAGGTTGACGTACCTAGTGGACGAAGAGTTTTCTAAAGTGGTATAGGGAACCGATATTTCTAGTTGATACATTTAGTTTGTTCCAAAAACGAGCACCACGAATAATAAATTTCAAAAATTAGTAATTTTAATGCAATCAAAATTTTAAAGATTCGAAAAATAAGCATTTAAGGTTTGAAAGTGAAGAATTCAATTTATACAAAAGCCTTAAAAATGAATGAAAAGTTCTTCAACGTTCTAAGTTCTATTTGTGATGATTTTAATTAATAAAAAGAGAAAATGAAGTTAAAATCCGTGATGTTAATTCAAAATGTTTGAGTTCTTAAAGTTTTCAAGATAAAAGATTAATTTCGAGGTGAATTTTTAAATGGTGATGGTGTTTTTTTTAATATTTAAGTTTGGGAATCAAAGAGTTTTAGTAAAACTATACACAGGGTGGTCTCTGGACCGGGAAAAAAGGGGAAGTGACCGTGAATTTATTTGTTGACCGTGAATTTCACACATTTTTAGAAAAAAATTCTTCTAACTTTGATTTTATCCGTTTTTTAAATAATTAGTTTAAGGCCATGTGATGAGTGGGTCACGTGAGCAGATTCCGACCTTACCGCCACTTTTTATTTCCCAACTTATTTTCACACGAAAAGCCACATCGAGTTGAAAATTTGGGATACTGAACAAGAAGAATTAAGAATGATGGGTCTGGTCCTAAATTTTTAAAATGAGTAATTCGAATACCTTTAACTTCAAAAATTGTCCATCTTTAATTTTTAAGCGTACATTTCAATATAAGAATTTTAAAATGCAGTTTTAAAGACCTAAACAATAAAAAGTTAGAAGTGTTTAAAATCTAAGACTTTTGATTTAAAAAAAAACATTTTTAGTTGCTAAACTGTGAATATAAATCAATTGATGATTTATTTTAAATTGATTTGTACTTTAAGATTTTAAAAGTAACTAATAATTGATTGTGTTATTTTTTAGATTGTCCATATTTTAACGTTAAAAATTAAAATATTTCATTAGGAAAGTCTTAATAGTCAAACAAATGTGAACGCCCTATTAAAACTTTATAATTTTTTTTAAATTTAAGAATTTATTAAATTTCAAATATAATTTCACTCTAAAATATTCCATTTTTAAACCACACAATTTGAAATTTTTCGATTAAGAAAAAGAGCAGTTACTTCATATTTAGAAATATCTTACTATTCATTTTAAATTAGTACGTATGAATTAAATATTGAAAACTAAACAAAAAAAAAAAAAACTAATCTTTGGACGTTACAATTTTAATTGTTCTATTTAAGGGCATGTGATACTTCGTCTTGTGGTCAATTGGGTACAGTTCCCCCGTCTTTTTTCCCACAAAAATGAAAATTTTTAAAAACTGAATTAGGAGATCCTATAAAATATTATAGCGGACGCCCCGGACTCTTTTTTGAGGGACAATAAAAAAAAAATTATTGTGTTAAATAAAAATTGTATGCATTATTTTGAGGTTACCTCGTTTGGAAGTAACGCTCGGGAGAATTGTAACATACATACCCTCGAAACATTCACACTGAAATATACAAACTGAAAAAAATCGATACTAATTTCTAAGCGCTATGCAAATTAATGAAATTTTGCTAAATTAAGACTTTTTTGGAATTAACCAACAAAAAAAGTGTGTGGGGACGACCGTTAGCATGTTCGCTATCATTTCCCAAATTTTTAAGACAAAATATTTATTGTTCTAGAAAAAAAGCCGGGGGAACCTGAAACTGGTAAAATCGGCAATTTTCTAAGTATCACATGCCTCTTCGGTGGCCACGTACCAACCCAGTCCCCGGTTATGAACTTTTTTTTTGGTGTTCACCAGGTCCGAAGGCATATATCGCTCTCAAAGTTTGGAATTTCGGAAATAAGAAAATAAATTGCGTTTGTATATCTAGTTTGAGTAATCATTTTAAAAAAAGTATCCGAGAGACAGTAAATATGCGAAATTATTTTTTTTGGTGCTAACTTTTGGTGCACGCGGATTGAGATATCGTGTTTAAAATTTAACAGATTAAATAAAAAGCTCTAAAGAGCGTTTGTATGTATCAATATGTTTATAATTTCAAAGAAAGTTTATTTATCAATTGATAAAATAGGATATTACCATTCGAGTTGCAGCACTTTGCAGATAATTTTTGATTTGATTCATTTCAGATTTTTTGATTCGCGTATATTGAGCACTGACACAAATTTTAGACTAAATCGTCTAAACATTAAAAAAATTAATATAAATAATAAAATGTGCACATTTGTTGCAAAAAAAAAAAATTGGAAATAATTTTAAATAATTTAAAAGAAGCGTCTACGTGTACCGACGAAATCCGACTTTTTGTACCCAAATTCCGGTGCAAGAAGGCCGCGGCCTAATTTAAAATCAAATATAGATTTTGGCAGATTTCGAACAAAAAATTTAGTAGCTTTTTAAGAATTTTGACAGGCTTCAGAAATTTCGAAAAATGTAAAATTCCGGATTTGTAAAAGGAAATTTTTTTACAAAATACAAATAAATTTACAAAAAAATTATAATTCTTATTGAAATGAAGAATTTTCTTAAAGAATTAAAATTCTGGATTTGAGCCAGTAATTTTCAATTCTTAACCAATTCTGAGCTGGAATTGGAATTTATCCAGGAAAATAACTATTCTCAATGGAAAATTGGATTTAAAAAAAAATTACTATTCTGTGTTGAAACGAGGTATTTTCAAAAAATTTTAAATTATGAATTGAAACAGGGAATTTTATCAAAAAAAAATTTAAACCTTACAATGGGTATTTTATTACAATTTTGAACATTCTTAAATTCCTTGATTGATTCTTTAATTTATAGCATTGCAAATTATAACGTGGATTTACATTTTTTGAAATAAATCTGAATCTTTAAACTCTACAATTTATAAAAGTTAAAATTTAATTTAATTTTAATTTAATTTAATTAATTAAATTTATTAATTAAATTTTTTATTACTTAATTTAATTTAAATTTAATTTAATTTAATTTAACTGCATTTAATTAAAAATTGTTTAGTTGAAAAGAGTGAGAAACTTCCATTTTATACGTGTAAATTATTGAGCATTTGAATACAAAATTCTTGAATGAAACAACGTTTAAACTTCAATTTTCAAAGTTTAAAATTCCAGAATTTCACTTTGAGTTCTTTCATTTGCAGTTAAGTTTTTATTACTTTGAATGGAACCGTTTTTAGATTTAGTGTTCGATTTTTTAAATATCATTGACCGTGAATAATGTTTGCGAACCGGGGAAAACCCGGGATTTTTTTCAAATAAAACGGTCATACCCCATATACAAACATGGTTTTTATATTTGACCTCCATGTTCTTATAATATATAAGGAAATCAGACGCAGTGATTCCATAGTTTTACTCTAATTTTCAATCAATTTGACTAATAAATGATTAAACTTTATTCAATTGTAAACGCTTTCGATTTAAAATTATTCATGCTTGAACTTTTAATTCGAATTCCTTCAATTTTAAATAATTCAATCATTATGCCATTTTTTAAATTGTAGCATTTTTAATTATTTAAATTTAAAAGTAAACAATTTTCGCGCTAGCCGGCCGCGATGCTGCCTGCCGGCCGGCGAGTGGTGGAGCCGAGGCCACGCCTAATCTGTTCCGTAATATTTTCAGGCGATGTATGCTGCTGGAATGTCCGATAAAAAAAAAAGAAAACAAAATTATTTTTTTAAACAATTTTCAACATTTTTAACTTTTTGGTTCACAAAGAAACTATGAATATAAACTTAGAGAAACTTTTTTGTTTTTTATATCAGACGAATTTGTCAGAAACTAAACTGCCGGCAATTTCGCATCTCCCAGCTGAGCATGTTGGACATTCGCCCTTATAAATAAAAATTTTATGAATATTTATGGCTGAAAACAATTTATTTTTTAGTTGAAAAGTGCTTTAATAAATCACAAAAATTTTGGAAAAATTCATTATATTCTTCATCCCATCCTAAAATATACCCTTATTTTTGGGGTGTTACATGGTTCGCCCCCTTAAAGGTTTACATGGTGAAAATTGTTTTACGGGTTTCAATAGTTAAGCGGCCATTCCGGGAGCATACATTAAGCTCACTTCTTCCTCGCGGAGCTTGTTTCTTTCCAAAATCACATGTTTTCGGTATTGCTGATTGCTAGACCTTGTGTGGGTTGGATCATGGCCCGACCTTCAGTGCGCTCTTTCGGGAATAAAGATCTCAGCAACGGCTCTGGTATTTTCATTTTATTTTTTTGGGATACCAGCTATCGCTTAAGCAACACAAAAAAAAACGATTTTTGGACCCGCAACACGTGATTCCCCCTTTAAAATAATTTTCACTGAAATGAGCTTGCCTATCCACGTTTCCTAGAAATTTTGTGTTAGGCTTGGCTTCCAAATATTTTAAGCCCGAAATTTAAAAAATCATTAGGGTCCTTATTAAAATAAAACATTTTTTACATTTTATAGACCATTTTTAATGTGTATTTCTTCGAGAAAAGTTCAATATTACATTTATTCGGCCTAAACTCTGTAATTTAGTGACAAAAAACGTCTAAAAATGCTCAATTTTAAATTACTTTCAGAACGCTTTTTAAGCGTTGAGTGTGAAATAAAATCAGTTTATTGGAAATTACTTATTCTATTCTACAACTACAACATTCTACATTCTACATATTCTACATTCTACATTCTACAACTTCAGTCACAATGAAAAAAGGGAGATAAAATTCATGGGAAAATGAAAAAAAAACCAATATCTTGACACTAATAGCTTAAAAGTTATTTTATTAGTAAAATTTTTTCTTCCATTTTCCGTTTTGGTAAAATATCTTTTTCTCTGTGGATTTTTCATGAAAATCGACAAACTAAAAATGAAAGTAGACAACATTATCTAGAAAACTGAGAAAAAAATGCTAACTTCAATATTAGCACAATTCGAGCTGTTAAAAGTTGACACATGTTTATTGTACTCTATTCATAACTAAATTTCTTGTAAAAAAATCGCTTCCTGTGCATTTAAGGTGTAAAATAGTCGACATAGAAGTAAAAATGCATCCAATTTCCTGAATAAGAAGGAATATGTTCTAGATAGTCTTGCTGTTCCGGGCAATTTCCTTACATGCGATCTTACACGCAATAATTGAAAAACGAAGTTTCAACTAGAAGCGTTTATTAACTTAATAAGCCTGGGCGATTTAAGCATGGCGACCATGGAATTTGCACATACCTACCTCTTAGTAAAACCATATGGGCATTTTCGTAATACCTTTAACTTTTATGTCCTTAACGTTTTATATTAGTTTCGATAAAAATAATAACTTTACTATCAGAATATTTTCAAGCATAATAATCTTAAATTTGTAGATGTGTGTTTTCCACTTTTCCATTCACTTTATTTAAACACTGTCGTAATGAACACACTATGGCACGCCCGGTGCAACATGGAAGCTCGAGGTGCGCCTAGCGGTGGCACCATACATGGAGACCATAGTCAAGCGAGCAAGGCGTTAAATTAAAAACTTCAATACTCCCTCTCGAGATTGACTTAATTACGAACTCAATAGTTTAACGTAGTAGATTATTATAAACGAGACAGTTAATTGTGATCAATTTGTCAACTATAGTAAATAAGTTTCTTCATTTTCGTCATTGCTACCTAGTCGTTAATAAATACAAAACTTTATTTAAGTGTCCTGATTTAGAATATTATTATATATTAAGAATTCAGTGATTGGAGTTTATCCACATTGTAAAATTTCTTCGACCGTTCATATGATTAATGAGAGAATGTGTTTTATGCTGGTCATACGGTCCAATATAAATAAAAATGGATTCAGATGTCAATGAATCTTTATTCGTCTATTTTAATTGATATAACCAACATACATTTCAACTTAGTTGCAGGTATTCTTCAAGGTAATATATCACCTAATCTAAAATTTTTTAACAATATGTAATACATTTGAAAGAATTCACAAATTTTATTTTTTTTAAATTGTATTGTGTATAAATTTATCTGCACAATTTTGATATTAAAATCCAAAACAAGACATTTAAATTGTGTGTCCTTTTTTAATATATAAGACAAACATATAAAAATTTAAAAATTTGAATCCTCAAAATTAAAATAGGCTCCAAATTAAATAATATTAACAACATTTTGAAATCAATTTTAACCACAGCAGTTACTTATTGTTTGGAAGGACAAACATGGACTAACGAATACATAAGAAATAAAGTTAATTTTACATGAGTAATTAAGAAAGGCCGATTTAAAAATGGAGAATTTAATGAAAAGTGTGCCAAAGTAAATTGAATTAAATTTTTTTTAAATTATGTAATAATTTATATATAAATCATTTTTTATAAAATAGTCTGATAAATTTTATTTACATTTAATATTTCAGTTTTCAAAATTGATGGAATTTTTAATAAACTTATGTATGAAAATAGACTCTTAATATTTTTCATTTTTGAGTATTGTTTTCAAGAGCCAAAATTTTGATATTATTAATCTCAAAATCAAAATAGTGATTTTGTAGTCTATTATATAT
>NC_046659.1:29679874-29685192 GCF_010883055.1 Belonocnema kinseyi | reverse complement strand
ATATATACATTAATGTTATATTTTTTTTAACCACTTCTAAGACGCTCAGAAAGACCTTCAATATAAGGAAATCGAACCTTTAGATCATATTTATTATAAGTTTCAATCCATTTTTTATTTTTAGATGAATTATTATAAATTTCATGGATTCTTTCTTTAATGATTTTGTTTACTAATTGGAGTAGGTAATTATTTTGTACAAGAGTAATTTTTAGTTCATCGAAATTTTCTTTGCGGGATTGAATATTTTTTAATTTAACACATCTATCAATAAGACCTTTTATTAGACCAATTTTTTGCGAAAATAAATGATGAGAATTGTAATTCAAATAACGTCCTGATCAAGGTGATTTTTTATACCAATTTGTTATTAAATTTCCCTCTGAAGTTTTAATAATTAATAAATCTAGATAAGAAATAGAGTTATTCTTTTCTTTTTCAATCGTGAACTTAATTGAATTTTCCATATTGTTGAAAGTCTTAATGAATTCATCTATTTTATCAGTAGGAAAAATTTGTCAACAAAAATGATTAAACTACGAAATTAATAATTTGGCGAGAAACATGAAATATTTAGGAAATGAATCTAATCGTTTAAAGTACCGTTTTTCAAATATTGTGAAAGACATTTGGAAATTTGAAATCTCATACGAACTATACAGAGTTTCGTTTAAAAAAGTGCTTTAAAAATTTATCAAATATACAAATCCCAAATGAAATTGCTGAAACTTTGGCTTTGGGTAATAAACATGGTATTCCTTTCAATGTTAATAAAATTCCGACAAATAACATCATTGCTAATGTGGAAAATTGCGTCAAAAATGTAAGAGATGGAGAACTAAAATTGAATATTAGAAAAACAACGACTCAAATAATCACAAATCACAATTTTTAAAATAAATTTAATAATATAAATAAAGTTGATGAACCTTTAGAAAAGTTTCAAAATGAACATAAGGATTTAATAGTACTGAAAGCAGATAAGGGTAATATAACTGTAGCTGCAAATCGGAATGATTACATAACAACAGTTGAGAATCTATTAAAAAATGGCATTTTATACAAAAATACAAAAACTAGTCTTTTTCCAACTTTGGAGCAAAAATGTAATTAAATTGCAATTAGGTGGGAACAGAAAAGGTTTATAAATGAGTACATGGCTCACAAATTAAGAACAAATAACAGTGTTGTTTCTAAAGCATGTGCTTTACCAAAAGTGCACAAAACAGATTTAAAATGGCGTTTGATTGTTTCCGCTCTACGTTCACTTTATAATTTATCAAAATACATTGCGAATTGTTTAAAATCAATTTCTGGCAAAACTCAAGCTTTTGTAAAGAATAGTTGGGAATTAAAAGAAGAACTGAAAAATGTTAAAGTTCCGGATTCACATTCTGTGGTTTTATTGGATGTAGTATCAATGTTTGATAATATTCCAATGGACCTTGCATTAGATAAATTTAAACCGTAATTTAACAAAAATCTTCAAAAATGAATTTATTATTGCCACTAGGACAGTATTAAATAACACAGATTTTTCTTTGATAATAAATCTTTTAAACAAGTTTCAGGTTGTCCTATGGGATCCCTATTATCTCCTATTTTATCAAATTTAGTAATGGAAGATTTAGAGAGAAGGGCTCTGGATAGTTTAACTTTTGCACCTATTCTTTATAAAAGATACGTAGACGATATCCTAGCAATTGTTCCTACTGATAAAATAGATGAATTCATTAAGACTTTCAATAATATGGAAAATTCAATTAAGTTCACGATTGAAAAAGAGGAGAATAACACTATTTTTTATCTAGATTTATTAATTATTGAAACTTCACAGGGAAATTTAATAACAAATTGGTATAAAAAAGCATCTTGGTCAGGACGTTATTTGAATTATAATTCTCATCATTTATTTTTTCAAAAAACTGGTATAATAAAAGGTCTTATTGATAGAGGTGTTAAATTAAGTAATATTCAATCCCGCAAAGAAAATTTAGATGAACTAAAAATTACTCTTGTACAAAATAATTACCTACTCCAATTAGTAAACAAAATCATTAAAGAAAGAATCCATGAAATTTATAATAATTCAACTAAAAATAAAAAATGGATTGAAACTTATAATAAATATGATCTAAAGGTTTGATTTCCTTACCTTGAAGTTCTTTCTGAGCGTCTTAGAAGTGGTTTAAAAAATATAACATTAATGTATATTTTACAAACAACCACACACTTAATAAGTTTTCTTTGTTTATAAGTAAAGACAAAGATTACAAAGAAAACTTATCTAGTTTAGTATATATGATCAATTGTAAAGGTTGCAATAAGATTTATATGGGTGAGACGGGTAGGAGATTAAAAACTCGTATTTATGAACACAAATGGGATTGTGAATTAGGCAAGCAAAATACTGGTTTGTCACAACATGCATGGCAATTTGATCACTATTTTGATTTTGAAATTAATAATATAAAGATTTTAGCTCGTGAAAACAATACTCAAAAAAGAAAAATATTAGAGTCTATTTTCATAAATAAGTTTATTAAAAATTCCATCAATTTGAAAACTGAAATATTAAATGTAAATAAAATTTATCAGACAATTTTATAAAAAATGATTTTATATATCAATTATTACATAATTAAAAAAAAAATTTTATTCAATTTACTTTTGCGCACTTTTCATTAAATTCTCCAGTTTAAAATCGGCCTTTCTTAATTACTCCTGTAAAATTTACTTTATTTCTTATGTATTCGTTAGTCCATATTTGTCCTTCCAAACAATAAGTAACTGTTGCGGTTAAAATTAATTTTAAAATGTAGTTAATATTATTTAACTTGGAGCCTATTTTAATTTTGAGGCTTCAAATTTTAAAGTTTTTATACGTTTGTCTTATATATTAAAAAAAGGACATTTCAAATTATGTATACAAACAAAAAATGTTAAACTTCTGACAATTAGCAAAATGGGCTGACTCTAAAATTCTGCTCCTTTGTAAGTAATAAAGCACAATTGAAATGTCTTGTTTTGGATTTTAATATTAAAATTGTACAGGTAAATTTATTCACAATACAAATGTAAAAAAAATAAAGTTTGTGAATTCTTTCAAATGCATTACATATTGTTAAAAATTTTTAGATTAGTTGATGTATCACCTTGAAGAACACCTGCTACTAGGTTGAAACGTACGTTGGTTATATCAAATAAAATTGACGAATAAAGATTCATTGACATCTGAATCCATTTTTATTTATATTTGACCATATGACCAGAATAAAACACATTCTCTCATTAATATTATTATATAGTCGGTTATGGGTTTCAAAGAAAAGAGGTTTGGCCATTATATCAGCCAGTTGGCTCTTTGCAGGGACCCAATGGAAAACTACCCGTTCATATTTGACAAATTCTTTAACATAATCTAGATGTACACGTATCACATCTCTGACACGATTTCCACTACTATTCTCCGCGCAAATAGTTGCGGCTTGGTTCTCACATCGGAGTATTGCAGGAAGAAAACTGTCGTTGAAAAAGCAACGTAGCTAGCGTCTGAATAGACTATCAAATCTTCCCGCCGTCCTAGTTTTTTTGAAACAGATCATTTTAGTGCCCTTCAAATACCTGAACATTCTTTTAACTATGTTCCATTCGTTTTTGGTAGTACTTAATTGATGTCTATTCAAAACGTTTATCGTATATGCAATATCAGGATGAGTAGAACCAACTAAGTATAGCTAACTACTAACTGTTTCCCTATATGGGAAATCAAGACTTTCCTTTTCTTGTACGTCACTTTAGTCATATCCCCTCTGTCGTTATTCTTGATTGACAGCCTGTCAAATAATTAGGAGGTGTTTTGTGGGAACCAAATTTCGTTAGTATTTTATCTGCATGAGTTTCCTTAGCTATGGTTACAACTCTTGTTTATTTGTTTCTACGTATATTCATATCTAAGTCAATTTTAGGTTCTCCTAAATGTGATATTTTAAAGGCAGTCATGAGTTTTAATTTTACTTGTCATTTTTTGAGTAGTTACTTGCTAAAAGTATATCGGCTACGTAAAATAGTAGAATAACTTTCGATATCCGTGAATTATTGAGATAAAGACATGGATCATGTCATCGTCAACTAATCCTAAAGAATTAGCAACTTCTGTAAACTTCTTGTTTCAGCGTTTGGGTCTGATTTGTAAGCCGTAAAAGCAGGAATTTCCATAAACAAATCGTCGTCTAACATTCCGTTTAAAGAAGCAGAGTTAACGTCTAGTTGCGGTACTTTGTAATCTTTAATATTAATTACTGCAAATAACAGTCGTATTAAAGTTAATCTTGAAACTTGCACATAAGTCTCCTTTAGATCGTATAAATTTGAATTTTTAGAGCTTCAAATGACTATTCTAGCTTTATGTTTCATGCATGAACCATTGCTTGTATGCTTGAACAACCATCGTGAATCTATTATGTTTGGTCTTTTACCGTCTTTCCTGTCTTGGTTCGGATTACAGTTGAAGGGTGGAAATTCAAGAGTGTATAAGAGCCATTTGTTCGAAATCCGGGTTTTTATAAATTTTTTATTTACAATCTATGCCTGTTATTTTGGCCGTAAAAGCAGTGCAATATTCGAAATATCGTGTTTTGTTAAGTAGGCATATTGGAAATTCAAAACTGCATAAGGGGCAATAGAATCTTATGGAAGTTCCATGTTTTAACAGTAACTTCCGAGGTTCTATGGTGTGTTACTTTCATATATTTAACATAAGTGTGATAGAATGTTGTCTAAGGCTAGCGCTAATAGGAATTTGGCGTACTGCTCGTTTAAAAACAGTCGCCTCAGTAACAAATGTTATTAATTATCAAGATAAGAATCGCCTCTAAACATTATAGTCTCGTTAAACCTTTTAAACTTGAAAATCGTAAAATTCTCCTGTATATCTGAATAGTGTATTCTTTTCTGAAAATTGTAATATACCAGAATTTTTATTCTAGTCGCCCAAACATCGCAGTACTATGGTCCGGACATGCCCAGCTAGGGGAAAATAGGCTGGTGGTAGTTGCGTACTTGCTGCTCCCCTCTCCGACGCCAGCAGCACCGCACACACAAAAAAATATCTGTCAGAGTGCTTGGGGCGACTAACTTTTCAATATGAATTTGCAACAGTCACTAGAGTTTTAATTATTTTATTTCAGTATTTCTACATTTATTGACAATAAATGTAATTAAAAAGAGAATTGTACAAAGTTCTTCTTTTTTGTACATTATTCAATATTTTAATATCACAGTTTTGGTTTACTGATACACTTGAAATTCTAACAATA
>NC_046659.1:29664764-29679774 GCF_010883055.1 Belonocnema kinseyi | reverse complement strand
AAACCGTGCCGAAAGCTGAATGGCACCTGGGTGAGGTGTCTAGAACGGTGACTCTGGGATACCGGGCGACCTCTCAGAGTACGCAGCCTTATCCTTTCATGCGGAGCTCTACAAGGATGGACGAAACCCTTTCCCTAGCTTCTCGTGAGAACAACAATGACAACACCAAACATAGTTGTAGTAAGTGCGGTTCAAAACAACAGAACGCGCCGGGCTCCCGACAATAGGTCGGCCAACAATGCCGACCAATCTAGAGCTGGGGGAGCCAATGAAAATGGATTCAATGCGATGGATCGGCGGGATCTCGCAACCTTTGGGTGGACGGAGCAACTGAATCACAACTTGCTAGAGTGCTACGATGCGAGTGTGGCCCCTGAACGGGATTACATGGCACGGCTGCATGCTCTGTGGTGCGAGAAACACCCGGAGCTATCGCACTTTTCGCAGCAACGTCTCCGAAACCATGCTGAACTACTCCGTAAAAGGGGCTATGTAAGCGGAACGCCTACTCTACCACAACTAGAACAAGCCGGCAATAGAGAAAGTGAGGCGACACTAAGACCAACCGCAGACAGGCATCCAATTGATGAAGAGCGATGCTTTACGACCCGGAGAAACATGAACACCAAGGTTTCTCTCAAGCCTAAAGATCTGGCTGAAATGGATGACCAGCTTTGTAGACATTTTTCCGGAGAATCCGACCTCTGGGCTATCAATTATTGTGTGTATAATGCAGAGAGTGCTTTGGCCGATGCGAACCGTAAAACAAAACCAACGGCTGATCATAATACCAGAAGACGAATGCATCAACTTGCCATAAAGATAGGCTGGGCAAGACAGTATGCGTCCCGCATTCAGTGTGTGATTGACTACATCACATCTGGCAGGAATTTTACCGCCAAGGTTCGAAAGTTCGCAAGCGAACTCCGGACCCGTTATCACACACTTAACAAGTCAAAGCTGCTTACCATTAGACAGCATATTGTTAAGAGAATACGGATACTACCTGACGCTAAGAGAAGTCTAGAGTGGAGGGACAGGTGGGTCAGAGAAAATCAACAGTTTCTCTCTGACTCATCTCGACTCTTCCAAGACCCTCCAGTTACTGTCCACCACCCGCCTAAACCAGTATTAAGAGGGATGAAGAACTATTCCGCACCGGGACCAGATTGTATCAAAACCTTCTGGTGGAAGAAGTTTTCTTCAACCCATCAGCATTTGGCCCGTATTTTCACCTCATATTTGAAGTCGTAAGAGTCGACTCCAGAGTGGTTGGTAAAACCTTTGTGGCAAGAAATGTATGAACAACGAGGCTCAAAGAAAGGCGTAGCCGGATGTCGGGAGAACCTGCTCATTGATAGATGTGTCTGCAAAGATGCAGTATTCTACCAGCGTGACCTATCGATGGCCTGGATTGATTATCGGAAAGCTTTCGATTCGACATCCCATAGACTAATCATCTGTCTTTTGGAAATCTTAAAGGTTCATCCGCAAATAGTTAGGTGCATAGAGAGATTGATGCCGCTTTGGAAAACCAGATTTACTATCTCATCTGGAAAAAATTGTGTGACAGCTAACAAGGTCACCTTTCAGAGAGGGGTCTTTCAGGGCGACACCATGAGCCCACTCCTCTTTTGCCTTACATTATTGCCACTATCTCTAGCACTTCGCCATTCCGACGGGTACTTGTGCGGCTAACCTCCAGATCGAAAATACAAGATCACTCATGTATTTTACATGGACGATCTTAAGATCTATGTTAAAAACAGAGAGCAACTGCATCTAGCTCTGGGGATTGTCGAACGATATACTAAGGAAATTGGAATGGAATGTGGGTTAGACAAATGCGCCAAGGTTTATTTGAAGCGAGGAAAACTTAATGGCACCCCTGAAAATCCTGAGCTCGTTGATAGAAGCGCCATACGACACCTTCGCGCTGGAGAGACTTATACATACCTGGGCGTGCCACAGAGCCGTATTCAGGATGTGACGTCTATAAAGGATACTCTCCGAAGCAGATACAAACGTCTCATCCGACAGAGTTGGTATCCGAACTGTCGACGAGGAACAAAGTATCTGCAACGAACATGCTTGCCGTCCCGGTACTACTCTATTCATTTGGAGTAGTTCCATGGACGAAGAACAAGCTCAGATCTCTTGATATCTGGACAAGAAAGGTTATGCACATGAACAAAAGCATGCATCTTAAGTCTTCCGTTCCGCGACTATACATCTCACGCTGTCAAGGCGGTCGCGGTATATTGAGTCTTGAATGTCTTCACAACAGGATTATTCTGGGTACACCACATAGAGTTGCAAATGGAAGAGACCCTCTTCTTAAAATGGTCAGGAATCATGAAGAAGTGGACAAAGGAGCGTTTCTCTACAAAGCAGCGGAGGAGGCTGCTGAAGCACTCGGACTTGACTTCAGTATTAGGGGTGAGATAAATGCATTCAATCTTATCTATCTCTAGTACTCACTCCTGAAAGCTGCAGGGCGTGCTATGCACACCCCGAGCATTTAGCTCACATACTATCTAGTTGTCCAACTCACGCGGGAATGACCTACATTCAAAGGCAGAATGCGGCCCTAAGAGTGCTTTATTACCATCTCTGTCACTCCTAGGCATTAACCTTAATATCGCTCCTCTAAATGCTCCTAGGGAAATTGAGTCAATTGTCGAGAATGGGAAGTGCCGCATATACTGGAACTTTATATTCTCGACAATTGTTTATGTTGCTCACTCGAGGCCTGACATGATTCTTCTTGACTTCGAGAAGCGAACCATGTTCGTTATCGATTTTTCGGCACCAGCTGACAAAAACATCATAACCAAGGATTCTTTTAAATTGATCGTCCTTATCATCGGCGCTCTTGGAGGTGCCAAGCTTTCACTTGCTAATGGCCTGAAAAGCATCCCTGCGTGTCAACAATATGCTAGAACACTTGCGGCAAAAATGGAAATGGAATTTCTGTAACCTACGTTTTTACGTTGTGCATGATGCTATTAAATTGTTATACTGCAAAAAGTATCACCTAAAATTTCTGTACATTATACAAACAATGTAAAAAATGGTGATACTGAAATACTGAATAATGTACATTTGTACAACAAAGAAAAACTTTGTACAATTCTCATTTTAATTACATTTTTTGTCAATAAATGTAGAAATACTGAAATAAAATAATTAAAACTCTAGTGACTATTGCAAACTTATATTGAAAAATTAGTCGCCCCAAGCACCCTGACAGATGTTTCGTATCAGCGCTGCTGCTTGGGTCGGAGAGGAGAGAATCAAGCACGCGTCTACCACTACCCTCGCTCTCCAGCCGAAATAGTGGTACATGCTAAACATAAAATTATTGTCCGATTGACCATAGTATGGTCAATCGGACATTAATTTTATTAAATTTTTTTTCTATAATGCATCATGCTGTAAATAATAAAATATTCATCAAAGAATTTTGAATAGATCGAAAACTATCTTTTTTCCCTTAAATTTATATGTGTTTTAGTACATGCGTTTTAAAGTCACATGTTGAGCGCCCGATGTAACGTGATTATTATTGGTTCTCATACAGTTGTTAATTTCCAAACCCCCTCGACTTATACGTGGTCAAATTTGAAAAGGCTGTATCTCGTAATTTTTATCGGAAGTTTTTAACATTTGGATCGTTATTTAATGTCGCAAGTAAACAGTCTGAAGTTTCATAGTTTGTAATGCCGTTTGTGTTCATAAATTCTTCCTCTATTATTGAAAATTCATAATTGTCAGAAAATGTTGTTGCGTCAGAGAATTTAACAAAACTCTTGTCTATAATTTTTCGACTTCTAGTGTCATAAGTTTCTCGTCCTGTCGTTCGTGCTGTCTTTTGTTTCTTTTTAGAACCCCCTCCCTCCGTTTCTAACCATGAGAGAATATTGAATATTGTTTGTACCTATCACCGTAGACAACTTTTTCGTTAAACCTAACATTTAGTGACTCAAAGAATTTATCGGATTCCGGAATTAGAAAAACGTATACGGAACGAGTATAACCTACTAGGATTCCACTAGCGAGTCGTGCCAAGATCTTCGATTCTGGCTTCCTCTTTGTTGCCCAATGGGATAGACAACCGAATCTTTTAATCAGATTTACATCATCAGCTTGCAATCGAATAATAATGATCGTATCTTTTTGTACAAGGTTTGATTCAACCTTTCAGAAACTCCGTTACGTTGTGGATTATTTGGACAAACTGACTGTCGTTCAATACCTTCGAGAGTTATCACATCGTTAGTATAACCTTCAATTTACTCTGTTTCTTAGTCGGATTCAGATAGTAAATCTTTTTGTTATTGCCAAATATATTTTGTGAATTTTTAATAAATCGCTTAAGACAGTGACCCGTTTTGTCTTGTTTTCATTGGATACGCAAGAGCCAATCGTGAAAAATCTTAATAAAGACCGAAATATATTGATAAACATGCGGGAATGTAGCTGGAAAGATTTTTCCATTACATCGGATTGTATGATCTGTAATGGTCGTTCTGATCTCGTTTGCTCATTTCAGAAAGGCAGTTGTTATAACTTTATCATGGCGCAAATTTCACAATGAAGTATACTATCATTAAATATTGTGAAATGAACCCTACCGATATAAATCTCTGAGTTTTCTCTAGCGAAATAGCCTGGCCCATTTGAGACTATAAGCAGAGTCGATTTGAAACAATTTAGTTTGAGAGATAGTCTGAGAGATTTGGGTCCTTTTCAAGTTCCTTTTAGTGGTCCTTTTAAGAGTGGTGCGACGGTAATATAATGTTCCTTTTGTATTCGTCACGTAGCGGGCGGGCAGAGTTATTTACAGTAGTTGGCTGTCGCTAATCCGACTCTCCCTTTTTAAATTTATCTTCAAATTATTAACACTTTTTTTAATTTAATGAATTTTCTCATTATACTTATTTATAATTATAACTTATATGCTAATATACCATTTTCTAGTTGAATTAAAAAATGTTGTCTTTTTTGACGTATCTCATTCCATATACGAGAAACGTCGTATTAATTCCAATTTTAAGCATTTAAAAAAAGATATCTAAAATCATCGAAACCCGTAGATTCCGAATTATTATGTTTTAGGCTGTTAACTATGACATTAAAAAAATCTACTTCTAAATTTTAATCCGAAAGCTTAACAAAGGACCCTTGAGTGTCGGCTACTCTATTGATATAGCCGCTCTGCTTGTTATTTATGATCGAATTTTTATTTCAATTTTAGCCTCTCTGCCTTTTATTTATGATCATATTTCGATTTTGAAAAGGACATTTTAAAGCCTTTAAAACATTTAAACGAGGTACGTGGACCTTGAGAATCTTTAGCATATACTCAGAGATTTCTTTCGGTAGGGAAGATACTTATTATCCTTCCGTAGATGTTGTAATTTGCGCAAATGTGCAATATACGTGTGACTCATGCGGGAGCATGCCAGTGCATGGCTTTGTTAGATTTTATAAGGTCTTTGTCCAGATCAGTTGAGTAGTTGCCGTTATTATTCAAGTCGTTTTGGGAATACTGTCTTTATTAGGAACAACTACCGCCTTGTTCTTTTCTTCAACTGTTATTTCTATGGGCTAACATCGAATCGTTCTATAAATTGCATTTCTGACTCACGACTTGTGTTATGTTGTATTGAGTACAATTTTTTTTAACACTAAAGGCCGCTTCCACCATTAACTCGCATTAATCTCTGTTAAATGGAATCGGTCAATATTGGTCGGTTAGGGCGATTTAATCGTCCTTTAAACTAAAAAGTGCAGTGTCGTTGTGAAATATGGAGTTTTTGGAAGAAGTTCTCAGTTCGTCTGATGACGAACTCACTTTTTTCTGCTATCTTATCACAGATAACACGGATAAAACAGAAATATAACACGAATGAAAAACACATACAAATTCACTTTTTAGGTTAGTGTGGACACGAGCGTGGAGTGAACCTTACTTGGATTTGGCGCGCATGGCCCTATTGATTTGCTTTCCACTCAATCGACAAGTAGCCAATCACGCGAATGATTAAAAGTAAAATAGGAGTTATTTCGAAACGACTATTTGGTTAGCTAACCGGGACCACTATATTACTTCACACCGATTAACTTCTCTCAATTTCTTCAGAATTTCTATTTGATCTTTAAAATGTAAAATTGTAGTGTTTTGCAGTCTGTCTACTCGATTAATTATTATGTCTCGAACATTGAAGTTATTCACTAACGTCCCAAAAGAAGTTTCACTTCAAAATATATTCAAATCTGAATTGTATAAACGCTCCGCGTAAATAGATACTTTTAGTCTGTAACAAAAATGGATTAGTTACCGACTGATGGTAGTTTCTTAGCAAATACATGCTAAATAATTTTCTTAAGAGACATAATTCGATCGTGTTATTGTATTATATTTTTGGTACTCATATAATCCTAATGTTAGACTAAAAACAAACTAGTGCATCCGATCGAAAATCTCGCGAAAGCGCCAAATCTGTCCTTATTTTTAAGATTTGAGTTCGCATTAAAAATATATGAGGGACACAACATTCTTCTATCGGCCGAATTATAATCATTTTCGTAAGTATGGTCTGGTAATTTTTTCCTTCGTTTTCGCTTAACTACCGGTGACCACCATTACAATTTATTGTTACAAAATTATTACTACAATGTATGAAATATAAGACACACAACCTAAACATCTTTTAAAATATATTTATTGGGTGAAGTCATCCTCTGTTGTATTGTACATTACTAACAATGTATTAGTTATAGTTCTAATCAGCAATATGCAAAACTACTTATTATGCATGCTTCTTCATCTATATTCCATTAAACTGACAGTGCGAAATTTGAAAGAGCAAGAAACTTGCATTAATAAAAGTTTTAAATTCTTCAAGGGCATGTGACACAGACAAACACCTATATTACCGACTTCACTTTATCAGTTCACTGAATATTTTTTTAAACCTAAGAACTTTTTTGTAAATAGAATTTGGAGCTGAAACTTTAGAAAATGTATTAGAGTACAATAAAGTACGTTTAGGTACTTCACTGAAAATTATTTCATCTTGTTCCTCAACCTTGACATTTTTTGAACGCTTGAAATTTTTTTATACATAAAATATCCGTCTCAAACTTTGAGAACTGCAAGAACCGAAAGAAAACTACGTTAAAGTACAAAGTTTAATAATAAAAGATGTAAAAAAAATTTTTAACTAAATCTTATCCGGCAAACAATAAAGGACTCTGCTATCTAATCCTGGCAGGATAAGATATAGTGCAGCATAATATATAGTTGAAATATTTTGTTTACATCTTTTATTATTAAACTTTGTACTTAAATGAAGTTTTCTTTCGGCTCTTGCATTCCTCAAAGTTTCAGACCGACATTTTATGTATAAAAAAAGTTCGAACGTTCAAAAAATGTCGGGGTTCAGAAAAAGATAAAATAATTTTCAATGAAGTTCCTACCTAAATGAAGTACGTAAACGTACTTTATCGTACTCTATTTTTCATCTTAGATGTCCAGAAAGCGATTTATTCAGCAGAAACTTCGTGTCGAATAAAGTATATAATAAATAAAAAATTAGCGTGGTGGATTTCGAAGAACTTTTCCACTGTATGACCAGATGGTCACATCATATTTAAAGTCGGAAACTCCTATACGCATTGGCTAGTGTTACGACGCACTATACTCCTACCGAAAAAAGGCAACCTGTCCAACCCAGAGAATTTCAGGCCAATAAAATGTTAGAACACAATGTATAAGGTATTCGCAGCTGTTCTAAATAACAGGATTGTTCGAAGAATTAAGCATGAAGGGAGAAAGATGTACAAACAACGTGGCTCGAAAAAGGTGTAGCAGGATGCCGAGAGAACCTGCTAATTGACAGGTGCGTCTGTAAAGACGCAGCATCCAAACAGTATGTCCTGTTGTGGTTTGGATTGACTACCGGAAAACTTTCAATTTAACCTCTCATAGACTCATCATGTCCTCTGATTTTTTTTATCACACTTCTGTCCCTGTCTCTCGCACTAAGAAATTCTTCTAAATACCTCTGTGGCGACACTAATCATCGCGAGTATAAGGTCACTCATATATTTTATATGGATGACTTGAAAATCTAAACTTCTGGTAAAAGGAAACTTCAGAGCGCTTTAAATATTGTCAAGGCATACACAGGAAAGATTGGTATGGACTTTGGATTAAACAAATGTGTCAAGATTCACCTGAAGAAAGGAAAGATTGTTGGCATTCCCAAGGACCCTGAGCTTGTAGATATAATTGTTGTTAGACATATGGACATTGGAGAGAGCTATACATACCTGTACGTGCCTCGAAGTCGCATTCAGGACGTAACATCAGTAAAGGAGTTTCTGAATAACATGCTTGACATACTGGTTCTACTCTACTCGTTTGGGGTGGTTCAATGGACGAACGAGGTTACGGTCCATGATATCACAAGATCATGCATATGCATAAGAGCTTGCATATAAATTCGTCTGTTCTGTGATTATAAATCTCACGCCGTCAAGATGGACACGGACTTCTGAATTTTCCGTGTCTTTATAACCGACTTGTTCTAAGTACGGCCGACATCTCTGGCCTGAATTTTAACATCAGGATTGAGAAAAGTGTATGAGTCCATCTGGATGCTTTACTTGAAAAAACCGAAGCGAAGAAAGTATAGGTTGAAAAATTTCGACAATAGCCACTCGACAAGAAAAATCACTGAAACTTTCACAGAAATGTATACGACAGTCCTTGTCGAAGGAGCAAACTTTTGATTTCCTCAGATCATCAGGGCCTAATTCAGGTACAGAGGGTTTCATTTTTGCATGCCAGGATGGTGTGATTTCCACCTTAGTATACTGTATCCGCATTTTATCTCCAAAACTTCCCAGCGAACGTGTCATGCATACGCTGAGTACCTAGAGCACATATTATCTGTGTGTCCCACTCACGTGGAAACGATGTATGACTACAGACATTATGTAGCCGTAAGAGTGCTTTCTTACCATTTTTTTCTCACGCATGGTGTTTGCCGCGACTCTGCTCTGCCCAACGCTACGCGAGAGATAGAGAATCAATTTCCAAGACGAGAAGTGCAAATATTTTCGGATCTGCGATTTTTGGACAGAGATCTTCGTTGTGCACTCGAGGCCTGACATAGTTCTCCAAGACTGTGGGAAACGAACTATATTCATGATCAAATTATCGGCTGTGATCGACTGCAACATCACTACCAAAGAGGGGGGAAAGAAATATTGATCAATGTTTCTGAAAATATCGAGCGCAACTTGTAAATTTAAACCTGACTGTCAGTGGTAGCCGCTGCGTGTACGAATGACCAGTTCGACGGATAGAGTTTCATAACCTTGCATGCGTGAGATGATTCAAATTTCCTTGCAGCACCCAACATTTTTCAAAACATTAATGGATTTCAAGAACCAACCTGAAATTTTATTTTTTGATTTGAAATTGGACTCGCTGTGCATTCCTATAGTCTTTCAATTGATTAAAACCAATAGGCAACTCGAAATTTATATTAAATTATCAGTGTTTGATGGTATACTAATAGCATGAAATATTGCAGGAACGCGTCTGGAACGTTCCCAAGAGGGCTCACCATTATTGTTATTTTTAACAACAAATATATTAACCAGACAAGAAGTTAAATTGTTTCAAAATATGGATAACACAGCGTTGCGTGCCCTAAGTTGATAAGTCCATCAAGATCAAACCTTATCTTTGACCTGACTACACTGTTTAATGTAAAATATTCCGTTCTTTCGATTTCCGATGTCAAACAGAGTCGTTTCTTTTAAAAAACAAAGTATGACCTTGATATGACCCTGATCTTCATTATCTAATGCACTAATGGGTATTAGACGCAAAATCCTCAATATCTATACTTGCATTCTATTGTTTTTATATTCCTCCTCTTGTTTTCATGGCATTCATATAATTATATAAATTATACAAGCATTATCACTGCGTGCGTGACACCAACTGACCATTGATATAAACAAACTTAACCTATAAACACACTCGATACTCCGTAGCAGACAACATTTTCTAATTTTATATTTTCACTGAAGATGCGCTCTAATCTGGGAAGGCATAAAACTCCGAGGACAGGCGATCGCGAACTGGCGCCAGTCGAAATACATGGCGTGCGGTCTCCTTGTAGTACTTCGTGGATATTTTACATATAAAAAAAGTTCTTAGGTTTAAAAAATTTTAAGGTAAAAAGAAAATGTCAAACAATGGTACCAGTTTCAATTTCTTTGAAAATAATTTTTAGCGAAATTCCTACTCAAATGAAGTACACACACGTAGTTTATGGTCTTGATACATTTTCCAAAGTTTCAGTCCCATATTTTATTTACAAACAAAGTTCTTGAGTTCCAAGAAAATTCAGTAAACTGAAAAAGTGAGGTCGGTAATATAGGTATTTAAGTGTGCCATATGCCCTTAAGAATTATAAATCAAGACTCTGAAACAGGACAATTTCCTGACACTTAAAAAATTAGCAGAATGATACCCGTGTTCAAAAAATGAAGCAAATTTTTATAGAGCAATTTTATTAAAAAGTATTTTTTCAAACATATATGAAAAGGCTATGAAAATCAAACTTTTTACAAACATCAATAGAAATGAAGATATAAGCTCATATCAGTATGGTTTTCAAGAACATAGTAATGCATACACAGGCTGTGCTTTTGGATTTCATAGAGCATATTATGGAAAAGATAAATAAAAAATAAATAGTCCCCGAGTAAAAATGCTTCGACTTGAGTTCGAATTGGTTATGTCTTGAGTTCGTCTTCAAGACATGGATGTCTGACTTCATCTCAAAACTGAGTCGAGACAGAAGCCGTCGTCTTACTTTTATCGCAACGACATTTGTAATTATTAAATTAGTTATTTTTAATTAAAAAATTCAGATTCATTCTGTTGTTTTGAACCGCATTTATTACAACTATGCTTGGTGTTGTCATTTTTGGTCCCACGATAAGCTGGGGAAAGGGGTTCGTCCATCCTTGTAGAGCCCCGCATGCAAAGATAAGGCTGCGTACTCTGAGAGGTCGCCCGGTATCCCAGAGTCACCGTTCTAGACACCTCACCCAGGTGCCATTCAGCTTTCGGCACGGTTTTCACACCTCCGCTTGGGGGTTAATTCCTTCGGGACCACCCCTGGACAATTGTCCGCGATTGCCTATTTATTTTTGTAACCATATTCAGCAGAAACCCTTGGTATCAGGATCTTGCCATTTATTGTCAATGGCTTAAATATAGTAAGTTAGTAATTAATGTAAATAAAATGGTATGTGTCGCATTTGCAATGATTAATCCTATCATAAAAAAGAGGTTGCGATATAATCTCGAAGTCTGAAGCCACATTATCTTTTCATCTATTGGTTGGATTTAAACGCGACGCCTATTCTTTAGAATCGAGATCGGAATCTAGATCAACGGAATCTTTTATGAAGCCAACGCATGCGCACCGAAATGCGATTTATAATCATTTTCAGGTTAAGAACGGAGCTGCATATTAGGGTGCTTCCATGCCTCTGGAAGCAGGCAGTCTGCATGATGAAAACACATTAGAGTGAAAGAGATGGACCATTTTCTATATCTCTCACTCTTGTGGGTTTTCTGCATGCAGGCTGCCTGCATGCAAAGGCATGAAAGCATAATTATGAAGCCAAGGCATTTCCACCGAAGTGCGCTTTCATTTTATTCAAAGCTAGCTCTAAGGCGTCAAGGCATGTTCGAGTCATAAATGCCTATTTTTTAAATAATACATTTAATTTATTGTGTTGCTTTGTAAATTTACAAGAAATATTAATTATTTAACAAATTTTAGTTAAAAAATTAAGACTCATAATGTCTATCCAATTACTCTTTTCTATGCTGCTTTATAAATATACAAGAACTAATAATTATTGAAACAATTTTTATTAAAAAATTAAGAGTTTGCTTTGTTTTCTAAAAGTGAGTTTGTTTACGAAGTTAACAAAGAATGTCTACCCGAGAACTATCTTCTATTTTGCTATGCAAATTTCCTTAACCTGTTAATTATTTAAACAATTTTAATTAAAAAAATAAAATTGACCTTTTTTCTAAGAGGCAGTTTGTTTGCGAGCCAGTTTAATTTAAAAAGTTTAAAAATCTAAAAGTGGCCTTTTTCTAAGAGTCAGTATGTTTGTTGAGTCAACTAAGAATGTCTATGGGAGGACTCTTTTCTATGTTGCTTTGTAAATTTACAAGAACTATTATTTATTCAAAGAATTTCAATTTAAAAATAAGAGTTTGACCTTTTTTCTAGCAGGTAATTTTTTTACGAAGTCAAGTAAGAATGTCTATCGGATGACTCTTCTCTATATTGCTTTGCAAATTTACAAGATGCATTAATTATTTAATTTTTTTCTACGATCAATTTGTTTTCGAAATCAACTTAGAATGTCCATCCGTTGACTCTTTTCTATATTGCTCTGCAAATTTACAACAACTATTATTTATTTAAAGAATTTAAATTTAAAAATAAGAGTTTGACCTTTTTTCTAGCAGGTAATTTTTTTACGAAGTCAAGTAAGAATGTCTATCGGATGACTCTTCTCTATATTGCTTTGCAAATTTACAAGATGCATTAATTATTTAAATAATTTTAATTAAAAAATTGAAAGTGCCCTTTTTATAAGAGTCAATGTGAACTAAAAATGTGAACTAAAAATGTCTATAGGATGACTATTTTCTATGTTTCTGTTTAATTTACAAGAACTATTAATTATTTAAACAATTCAAAATAAAAAATTGAGAATTTGACCTTTATCCTATGAGTAAATTTGTTTTCAAAATCAACTAGGAAGGTCCATTTGATGACTCTTTTCAATTTTGCTTTGTAAATTTACAAGGAATATTAATTATTGAAACAATTTCAATTAAAAAATTAAGGATTTTTTTCGACGAGCAGGGCTCTATTTTTTAACATAATTGACTAAGAATGTTTTTTCAATAATTTTTTTCTTTGATGCTTTGAAAATTTGCAATTATTAATTATTTAAAAAATGTTTATCAAAAATTTATAGTTGTACTATTTTTGAAGTGAGACGCATAATTTATTTTACGGAATAAACTAAAAATGTCTTTCAATGATCATTTTCCATCATACCTTGTAAATTCATAATAATTATTATTCATTTAAACAAGATTCATAAACATATTGAGAGTAAGGGTATTTTTCAATTAATAAACACAATTTATTCATAAAAATTCAGAATTTTGATTTTTAAAAAAGGAAAGAGTCAGTTTTTTTTCACAATTTGGACTAAGAACATCTATCCGATTAATTTTAATAATTAAATTTTCATGATTTATTATTTTAACTAGTTTCATGAGCAAATTAAGAGTTTGGGCATTTTTTGAAGAATAGACTTAATTTGTTTACGGAATCAACAAAGAATGTATTTCCAATCACTTTTTACTGCGACACTTCACAAATTTGCATTAATTATTTATTATTAAAATAAATTTCATGAACAAATTTAGCACTTGACTGTTTTTTAGATTTCGAACCATTTTAACATTTTAAACAAATTAGTTTTTATAAGAAAATGTATGCACTATATATTTGATAAGAATTAAAAAATAAATTAAAACTGTATGATGGTAAAAACTTTCATTTTCATTAGTATCAGTAATTATTTCTTTTTATTAATTTCTTCCAGTAATTTCATAATAGTCTGTATGAATTTTAGTACAATTCGATGACAATGCGGCTACAAACGAAATTATTCGAATAACTCAGTTGCCTAAACATTTGGCCAACTGAGATGAAAACTGCAGAAAACCACCTCCCGAGTTTAGCCGGGTTATCAAAATTCGAGTACACAACCCAGTTGTACGTTGTAGATGGTCACCCATCCAAGTGCTAGGGGCGCTCGAAATGGCTTGACATTTGGACTCTTCTCGAGTCGACATTATTTACCATGTATTTCTATGAAAATTTGTACGTACCAACATTTTAGATGATTTTTTCAAACTTGCATAAAAATGTTTAGTATTGCGCAATAATTTATTCTGTATCTTGAGAGGGTAGCCGTGCGGAGCCATGTACAAATAAAAGTTATTAAAGCAAACATGAATATCGCGGTATCATATTAAACTTCATTTACAAATAAAAT
Organism: Belonocnema kinseyi; assembly: GCF_010883055.1. Classification (NCBI taxonomy): domain Eukaryota; kingdom Metazoa; phylum Arthropoda; class Insecta; order Hymenoptera; family Cynipidae; genus Belonocnema; species Belonocnema kinseyi. The sequence goes on along the minus strand of NC_046659.1, from coordinate 29,665,566 downwards.
AATTGCAAGTAAACCAGTGGGTCACGCGCGAAGCGCGCGTATGAACTTCTAGTATAAATAAGTCATCCATAGATCTGCAACTACAAAATGTACTACCCAAAGAGGCTGAAGAGTACAGATATTTTGGTACTATTATTGATAATAAATTAGCATGAAAAAATATGTGCAATCATTATTTGGAAAATTGGTACCTCGGAGTAGTGTCTTGAGAATGTGTAAGCATCTTGTAAATGAAAAATATAAGATGATGATTAAGCTCGCTTTCATAGAATAAAAAATAAAGTAATAAAAAATGTATTTACATTACCTCGGGATACTCTTACCAATAAGTTATATGGAAAAATCAAAGTTCCAGTTATCTGCACGCTTCTAAGCACTGAAAGAGCAAAACTAGTATTTAGATTCAAATATAATCTCACAAAAACGCAGAAGAAATTTGAAGTAGGCACAAATGTACACGGAGAGACTTTTGATGTTAGTATTTCTTTTATCGCATATCCATAATTCAAATAAAACGTACAAATTTAGGGATAATCGAGGTTCGGTTAAAAACATTACAGTATTTCTAAGTCGCTTTATTAAATTTTATAATGGATTAAAATAACGAAAATTAGTATAGTGCCTTGAAAGAAGTGAAATAGAATGTTGTACATTTCGTTACGAACGCCTTGCAATCTTTTTAAACCAGTATACGAAAAATGGGGGTCACGTGATGTGTTTCACGCTGACGCGTATCAAAAAGGATGACGGAGAGAAGTGTATGAACGCAAATATGTATGCATGTATGTATATGTGTATATAT
>NC_046659.1:29628103-29664664 GCF_010883055.1 Belonocnema kinseyi | reverse complement strand
GTATCCTTTATAGATGTCACATCCTGAATGCGGCTCTGTGGCACGCCCAGGTATTTATAAGTCTCTCCAGCGCAAAGATGTCGTATGGCGCTTCTATCAACGCTTTTGAAGGAAATAATCCTATAAAAATATTTTTCATCAAATAACACTAGATACCATTTACTGAATTTTATCTTCCCAATAATTTAATTCAATTAAAAATAAATTCAATTTCAACTTTTTTTTTAATGTTAAGTTTAGTTGTCAAATGTTTTCATTACTACATCATTTAATTCACAACGCCTAATTCAAAAATCTTGTAGATTACAATTTTCGGTTTTATGTCGTCATTTCTAAACATATATTTTTAATTGAAAGAATCTAAAAATAAAACTATATCAATTAATTAATGGTTTTTAAAACTAAACTGTATTTCGAGTTTTAAAAATTGCACAATAATTATTTTACAATATGATTCTAAATCGGTTTTAAATTAAACAATTTACATATTTTGACGTTGAAAATTCAACTTTTTCAATACGAAATCCTTAATAATTAAACAAATTGAAATGTCTGATTCAAACTTCATAAACTAATTTTAGTGTGAAAATAGCTTAAAATGAATATATTAATTAATTGAACGATTTTATTTTATTTAAAATCCTATTAAAATATTGTTTCAGTCCAAAATATTAAAATATTAATCCATTCAAAACGAAAATTTATAATTATTGAAATGTCTGAATGAGGAATTATACATCAAATATTCAAAAGTAAACAATTTGAAACTGAATCGTTTGAAATAGAAAGCCTTGAATGGTAAAAATTTCAGAGTGTAACATTTAAACTTTTAACGTTACAATTGCTGTTTTATAATTGTTACAATTGTTGTTTTTTTAAATTGGAAGAAGCCATTTTTTTTATTTTCAAAATTTTTATGGTGTTTGAGGAAACAATTTTTTATTTTCGTTTTTTTTTGTCTGACTTAGACGAGAACAATTAAAAAAATATAGAAAATTCTAATTCTTAGTAAATTGTCAGTACAATTTATATTTATAAAGTTTTTATTGAGTTGGAAGAGATACAGTTTTTTTATTGGAAGAGGCCATTTTTTTCAAGATTTTTATTGTGTTTGAAGAAAGAATTTTTTATTTGTTATTTTCTGAATTAAAAGAGGATAATTTAGAAATATTTATTTTTATTGAGTCGAAGGAGAGGAAGTGTTGATTTTCAATTTTTTCAGAATTTAAAAAAGTTTTTTTTCTTATTGCTACGGTTTTTTTAGAACTGGAAGGAAGGAAATTCGTTTTTTAAAGCTTTTCTAAATAGGAAGAGGCACTCATTTTTGGATATAGTTAGATGATATATTTGCTGTTTTTGGAAAGATATCATTTTTTAATTGACCCAACTATTATAACATTAAAGGCGATTTTTTAATTGACATTAGGGTCGATCGTATTATATTTTTGATATTTTATAACGGACTGACTCACTGGATTAATCAGTAAGGCTATGTGAATCCGTTTTGCCTTATTCATTTTAATTGATCTAAATTCATAGCAATCTATATTTTCCAAAAAAACTTTTTTTATAACGTTGTTATTGAGTTGGAAGAGGGAGATGTTTCATCCCTTAACATTTTTATTAATGCGAGTTGAAATCTAGAATTAGTTTAAATTTCGAGAATTAAAAACGATAGCTCGAATTTATATTTTTTAACCAGAGATCTTTAAACAACTCAATTTATCAAAGTGTGAAGATTTAAGTTTTGCAGTTTAATTGCACTTAATTGAAATTTTTCAATTGAAAATTGCTAAAAGCTTCTATTTTATATGTGTAAATTATTGAGAGTTTAAATAAAAAGTTTCCAAATTAAAATTGGTTTAAACTTTAATTTAAATTTCACTAGTTACGAACATATTTATACTACAAATACATGCATCATTGAAGAGGTTTGGCGGATAATCCCAAGTCTGAGCCGAGTACAGTCGGTCAGATGGTGTGATAGTCGCGAGCTCGGTTATAGGCGGAATAGCTCGGAAGCCTTCTGGCGTTTTAGTATAGTCTTTCAGAATTCTCGGAAATCCCGGTTACAGATATTACTAGCGGCACTCATTTTAATACACATTGTTATTTAAGAATATTAAAATTTCGTACATTTCTTACAACTTATGTTACGTCAAATTCTTACTTTTGACGAGTCTTTATAGCACTACCCCGATTATCCCTAAATTCTTACATTTTATTTTAATTATACATATAGAATGAAGCAATTATTGATATAGAAAGTCTCTCCGTGTACATAATCACAGAACAACGTATGCAGTAGAACTTAGGGAAAAATACTATAGCACTAATCTTACGAAAGTATTACTATGCATAATAAATTACCAGAAGAAATTAGGGAAAGTGAAACGATAGAATAATTTAAGAGGAAACTGAAAAAGTTTTATTCTATCAAAATACTTCATTGATACGGATATAAAAACCGTATTTCTTTTATACTGAAACACTTAATGAAAAATGGAAAAAACTTTCATAATTCCATAATTTAGAAATTATAGTATATTGAGCAATAAGTGTGGTAAGTTGGCAATTGGCCACGAGTGCGTTCAGCCGTACATACCATTTTATTTTTTGAGTGCGCAGGAGGCGTGGCGGGTTCCAAGGGGCGTAGACCCTGTTGGGAGTTGGGGGGGGGGGTGCCCCTTCAGAGGTAAGAGACCAAATCTAAAGAGGACAAATATATGGATATTATTGAAATAATCTAAACAGATAACGAATTGCGAAGTTTGCGTTGTAACGTAAGTGATGCCACTACAGCGCACGGAAAGTTTGTGCGCGCTGTAGTGACAGTACTTGAGAAGTTTCTACGGTAGGATTAGGTCGTAACGCGCGAAAGTATAAATACTCTTGGGTTTGGCATAGCAGGCTTGGAAACTCTAGGGTCTGTAAAGAACTTTCGTACACGCTCACCTGTATACAGCCATTTTCGTTCCGCTTTGCAGGCTACGAAGGCCGCCATTTTCGATGTATGCATTTTGAAAAGGTTATTTGGAAAAAGGCGGTGGCGTCTTGAATTTGTATTTTCATGCTCAACGTTAAAATGCGTGAAATAATGATTACTGGCGTGCGGTGATGGAAACGCACATGTAAAATAAATAAATTTAAGGTACAATCTGTATGAAGCAACAATATGTATATGATTGTAATAAATAATTTAAGTATAAATCCAGTCATCATGTTTTTTTTACCGGTTTTTGGGTTATAAATATTCTCGATAAAAAAATATTCGAACAATTTAAAAAATTTACTTATAGGACAATGCTTTTCAGACTGAACCCAGGTATATCCACATCATCGAAGACCATGATTTTTCAGGTCGTCGTTGCGAACATCGAGCTTCACGTGAGGACCTGTCTAATATTACGACTAATTTGCCTATTTCATTGGCTAACATTTTCGAAACTTGGTTTCCCGGTAGTTCTTGATGAGTAGGTCAAATGTCTTAACGAGCACCCAATTCAGAAAATTCGAGTTTTTGACATATAGCCGTCCAAAGTTAAGGTTTTTATACATTATGCAGAAGAATAAGGCTGCAAATGCTGATGATATAAACTGGAGTGATGCGGCATGTATAAACATATTTATGCCTACATGCATTACTGCACGGTAAATACCACGCGGTAAAATATCAGCTATAACCACGTCTCAGGACCGTGAGATAGGAGGTTACAGTCAGTGAAGGAATCAATAGACGATCCGGCAAAAGTCCCGTGCACCGTGAGAACACGGAGCGACCCAAGGACAACCGTCTTCTGCATTTTCCCCGTAAGTGTTTTAGCATATTGTTGACACGCAGGGTTACTTTTCATGCTGTTACTCAGTGAAAGCTTGGCACCTCCAAGAGCGCTGATGGTAAGGACGATTAGTTTAACAGAATATTCCGGGTACAATCGTCGCAACTCCCTGATAAGGTCTTTATACCTCTCTTTCTTTTCAGTCTCCTTGGCTATTCTGTTTTTTCAACTGTTGCCGAAAATGCGATAACGAACATGGTTCATTTCTCGAAGTCAAGAAGAACCATGTCAGGCTTCGAGTGTACAACAGAAACAATTGTCGAGAATATAAATTTCCAGTATATGCGGCACTTCTCATTCTCGACAATTGACTCTATTTCCGTAGGAGCTATATATACCACCTTATTAAAAAAGTTTTAGGACTTTATTTTTAAAATCGAAAATATAAGTTTATTCATCATAATCGATATTGTCCTCGTCAAAGTACTCCCCATTGACTGCAACGCACTTATGCCAGTGCCTGATCCAATCCTCGAAAGATTATTTATATTCGGTTTCCTATATAGCCATCAGAGCCATATTCGATTTTTTCATAACATCATCTCGGGTGCTGTAACGCGTTCCGCGGAGCGGTTTCTTGAGTCGACCGAATAGGAAAAAGTTGCAGGAAGCCAAATCAGGTGAATTCGGTGGTTGTTGGATGGTATATGTTTCGTTTTTAGCCAATTGCTCACGGATAACGATGGCATCATGCAAAGTCGATGACATTTTTTTTGTGAAAAATCGAAATCACATACAAAGATAGATGTACACAATACGGCGTCACTTCAAAAAATGTCAAGATATCAAGATGAAAATCTGCAGAACGTCAATGACACTTCTACCAACACAAAAAAAAGAATTGAAATCGGCCGAACCACATAGTCCTATCTGTAGCAACTGTCATCTACAAATGATACCGGTTGCCAGTAGAATCGCGGTATATCACACTTATGACCATATGTCACGACCGTGAGATAGATGGTCACAGGGCCCGATGGAATCACAACGATAGGCCGGTGAAACCATCTTGTGTCTTGATGACACACCGATCACAAGGACAATTACTTTAACCGAACATTTTGGGTACAGACGTTGCAATTCGCTTTTGAGTTCTTGATACCTCTCCTCCTTACCCTTCTCCTTAGCAGTGATGTTGTAGGCGGCCGGAACCGATAATTCAATAACGAATATAGTTCGATTCTCGGAGTCTTGAAGAATGATGCCAGGCCTCGAGTGTGCAACGGAGACGATTGTCTGAAAATGGTACTTCCAGAAAACTTAGCACTTCTTGTTTTGGACAATTGATTCTATCTCCTTCGGAGCTTTTGGCAGGGTAGGGTTGCGGAAAACAACGTAAGAGCAGCATAGATGGTAATAAAGCATTGTTAGGGCCACATTACGCCTGTAGAAGTAAGTAGTTCCCGCTTGGGTGAGACACCCAGATAGTATGTGTTCTAGGTACTAAGCGTGTGCATGACATACTCTGCACCCATTGCTAAGAAATTCTTGATATAAAATGCGGTCTCGGTATACTAAGGTGAAAATAACACCTTCCTGGCCTGAAGGTATCCGTACCTGAATTGAACTCTGAAGATTTGACAAAAGCAAAAGTTTGCTCTTTTTACAAGAACTGTTGTTCTACATTTCTGTAAAAGTTTCCGTGCATTTTCTTGTCAAGTAGCTCTTGGCGAAATTTTTCAATCTCTTCTTTCTTCACTTCGGCTTTTAGAAAAGAAGCATCTAGATGAAGTAATGCACTTTCCTCACTTCTAATGTTAAAATTTAGGCCAAGGGTCTCGGCAGCCTGCTCTGCGGCTTTGTAAAGGAACGCTTCTTTAACAATCATCTCGTGGTTCCTCACCATTTTTAGGAGATGAGCTCTACCATTTGCAATGAAGTAAGCTGTGTTTAGAACAATTCGATTATGAAGGCACTGGAGATTCAGCAGTCCGCGTTCGCCTTGACAGCTTGAAATGTATAATCGCGGAACAGACGAATTGATATGCAAGCTCTTAAGAATATGCATAATCTTACGTGTGGCTATGTCAAGGGCTCGTTATTCGTCCATTGAACCACCCCCAACGAGTTGATTAGAACCGGGACGGCAATCATGTTAGTCGCAGATACTTTATTTAACGCCGACAGATTTGAAGACCAAATCTTCCGAACAAGATGCATGTATCTGCCTCATAGAGACTCCTTCATTGATGTTGCGTCCTGAATGCGGCTTTGAGGCACGCCCAGGTACACGCTCAGGGTCCTCGGGAACGTCAATAATCTTTCCTTTTTTCATATGAATTTTATGCACATTTCTCCAATCCAAAGTCCATAATAATCTCTCCTGTGTACCGCTTGACGATATTTAAAACAGACTGAAGTTTGCTTTCACCAGAAGCATAGTTCTATATAGAATATATGAGTAATCTTATGCTCGCAATGATTAGTGTCGCCACAGAGGTATTCAGAATAATTTCGTAGTGCGAGAGATAGAGGCAGAAGTGTGAATCAAAAAAGCTATATGTGAGTGAACCTTCAAGCTTTTCAACCGGCAGATGATAAGCCTATGAGAAGTTGAATCGAAAGATTTCTGCTAGTCAATCCAGGCAACACCGTTTTTCGAGTCACGTCCGTTCATCTCTTTCTGCACAGACTCAATTCTACGAACAATCCTGTTGTCTAAGACCGCTGTAAAAATCTTATACAGTTTGTTCAAACAAGTTATTGGCCTGTAATTCTCTGGGCTGGACAAGTTGCCTTTCTTCGGTAGAAATATAGTGCTTCCTAAGACCAACCACTGCGATATGGGCGTTTCCGACTTTAAATATGAGGTGAATATGTCGGCCAGATGATGGTGTGTAGAAGTGAAATTCTTCTACCAGAAGTTCGTGATACCTTTTGATCCTGTAACGGAAAAGTTCTTTGAACCCCTCAGTGCTTTTTTCACCTCTTCAGTAGTGATTGATGGACATTCGTTCTCAGATATAATAAGATTGTCGCAAAACTCTTTGGAGTGGATTATATTATCAGTATCTTCTTTTAACTCCAGTATTTTCGTGATCTTGTATAACTCTCTCCAAAAAGTCTCTACCTCGTTGGGTTTGGGTGGATTTTTGACAAAAACAAGGGGAACGCTTAAGAAGCGCGATGACCTGTATGTTAAGGGTACAGCCCACTTTGACACTTTTCAAAAATTGATTTTTTTAATTCACATTTTTCGAAAGTATATATATTTTAAAATATTATAATACAATTTTGTGAACATCTAAGCAGTGTAACTATGTTTTTCTGCAATATGAATATTACTACCTAAGCGCCAAACCTCAACACTTGCATTGCTCGCCTAATTATTGCAAGTCAATCATGGCTCAGGCTGCTAAGAAAGCGTATGAACATCCACCTGCTTTTTCTGCTGATGTTCAAGAGTTAATAAAACCGATTTACGAAGTTTAAATAAAAAGGGAGCTGCTCGAACGGTGCTTGGTGAGGGGGGGGGGGGGGGGGGGGGGGGGGGGGGGGGGGGGGGGCATACACAAAATAACATTGAAAGTTTTAACAATTGTGTATGGGATATGGCGCCCGAACACATGTTTAATGGCAAACAAATTGTCGAGATCGCATGCAAAACTTCGGCTTGCATCTACAATGAAGGCTATAAGCCAGTTTTGAAGATAAAATGGAAGTATTAGGCATCAAACTCAGACCGATTGCTATCGAATTTGCTAAGCAGCACAATAAATTACGCATTAAGGATGCCAACCGCCGCAGCTCGCAATCTTCCAAAGAGACCAGAACGAAACGAAAACACGCAATTTTGGCAGAAATTGAAGTTCAGGCACAAGCAGAAAGCAGTATATACGGTCCAGGCATCGTTGATTAAATTTAGGTAAGATTTTTTCATTATTTTTCAAACACAAATTTAAACGTGTTTTCCTCAAAACAACTTTTTTCAGAACGGGATGCACGATTTCTGTGGAACAAATGGACCAATTCTTATAAAAATTTAACCATATATTCCACCTACAAAAAGACGGAAAATGGACTACGGGCGAGTTCTAATTTTGAGTTTTACCTATTTTATTTCACTAAAATCAGTGCAAAAAAGCGGTTTTTTTTCTTTATTTTTACCCCCATTTTGTTATTTATTGATAAAAATCAATATCCGTAGTTCATCTTCCAGCTACTGACATACTGAAACTAAAACATCTTGATTTTTTTTTAGTTTCAGATAAGCCGTTGTTGAGATACTATGCATCCCGTCTACCTACCTCAAAATCATGGCCTTATGTTCAGCTACAGTTTTAGTGTATAAAAACTGAAAAAAAAAACAATAGAAAAAAATTTTTCATACATTTTTAGACTTATTTATCAAACCTTCCAACTTTTACACGAATTTATTCATATTATTCTTTGAAAAAATTCGCAATAATAGGCTTTTTTTAACGTTCAAAGTGGGTTGTACACTTAATGTTCCTCCTTGTACTGAAATCATTATCATCCCTCAGAAGGTGCCTGCTTTCCGCGGTTGGTCTCCATGTCGCTTCCTCATCTTCATCTTTAGCTTGTTAATTTAGTGACTTAGTAAGCGCTTCATGCACACATCCAGTTTGCAAGAGATAGGCACGTTGATTTTGCAATGACTGTTGCGAAACCTGCTGAAGCTCTGGGTGTTCTGGCACCACAGAGTGTGCATACGCGCCATAAAACCTTCTCTAACAGGGATAATGCTGGCATCGTAGCAGCCTAGCAAGGCATTTTTGAGTGGACTCGCCCACTCAGTGTGGATATATATACACATAAAAGTATTAATACTACATACATTTGCATGTGTAAGTTTAGTAAGTTTTTAACTTCATGCCGATTTATATGATCAGAATTACAACCTTATTCTGCTGCGAAATGCATAAAAACCTTAACTTCGAACTACTATATCTCAAAAACTCGAATTTCCTAGACTTGGTGCCCAATGAGACTTTTAATTTAATTTCTTTAAGGAATGTATGTTTCAGTGTTTAGCGGAAATTTCATCATTTTTTATAAAAAATTAATGTCCTTGGTTGAATTAAACTATTTGGCCAAAAGTATAGGCATTTTGATGAAAGTTCGTCTTTTTGGTGAAAGTTAAATTTGTTGGTTAAAAGTACAACTGATTGGTTAAAAATTAATTTTTTTTTGTCAGTCCCATGCATCGCCTTCACTTTCCTGTTCTCTTACTATCCGGAGGGTAAACAGTGAAACTAATCCAACAAGTGCCACCCCGATCAGTTGTTCTGACTTTTGCATTGACATCCAATACAGAGATTTGGAAAATGATAAAAAAATTATTAGTTTTTGAGAAATTTATAAAAAGTATATTGAAACTGTGTAACCTAGTGAATCTTTTAATTTTGTTAAAAGTTTTTTTTTTTTTTGTTAACAAGTGCGGAAAGCATGAGTCGTAAATGTTCAGCTCCTGGTTGCAAAACTCAGGTTATGACAGCAACGTAGAAAAATTGCATCTGTTGTAATTTGAACAGCAAAAATTTTTTTTTGAGAATGAAATTATCAATAAACTAGTTAAAAGCAAGCCGATTTATATCTGTTTAGCGATAATTCCGTTAAAATATTTTTTACCCTCCCTAATTGACTGAAGTTTCAGAAAAACGAATAAAGTCGACTTTTTCGCTATATTCTGAGAGTCGCGATAAATTTCTGGACTAATTGACCATATAATGTATGATATACATGAATGGAAATGTATTTGCTATATGAAAATAGTTGATAGCAAGTGGGTTTGTACCTGCATAGCAAAAAATGAATTTAATTAATTACTTGATTTTAATTGAACAATTAATTATTAATTATAATAATTAATTATTAGTTAATAATAATCGATTAATTATTAAATTATGATTATTAAATGTTAATTAATAATTAATTAATTTTTTGCCATGCAGGTACAAATCCACTTGCTTCGAACTATTTTTTCTGATAATTTACGAACAGAAAATTAATTTTACTGTCAAATAAAGAGCAATATATCGCTTTAAAATATTTTCTTGTAATTCAAAGTCAATAAAAATTATTTTAATATCACGATTCCTGATATATTATTGTTGGAACATATTGCAACTTTAAAAAAATAGCGAAAAAGTCTAGTTTTTTCGATTTGTTGAAACTTCAAAATCATTTAGGGAGGGTAAAAATATTTTAATAAAATTATCACTATACATCAGGGCTTGCCACTTCCAGCAATTGCTGGCTGCCACGACAAGTGTATAACTGCCACCAAGTTTTTCTGTCATTTTTTTCTTCGTTTTCCAGAAATTGAGCGAGGGGGTGGTACGGTCACGGTATATTACGTCTCGACGTCATTCACGCCGGGGGGTCTGAACTTTTGTACCCGAATTTACAATAAAATTAATTTCCAATTTCAATTTCATTTTTAATTTACAAAGTGAATCAAATTTGTCTGCAAATTAAACTTCAAATTAAAGCTTCAAAAGGGTGGAAAAATTTCGAGAGTTTTGAATTAAAATTCAGAAAGAATAAAGAAAACCGACGGCCGTCAAAAATCCTACTTCTTTATTTTGAAGAGTGTAAACTCTACTCTATAATGACCCTGAAGGGCATTCAATGGCAGTCAATAGCTGCCTTTTGGTGAGCCCTGCTATACAGGTATACATCGGTTACTTTCAACTTTTTTTATTGATAATTTAAATCTCCAAAAAAAGTTTTTGATGTTCAAATTTGAAGAAGTGCTTAGTTTTTTAAATCGATTCTTAGCTATATTTACGATGCGGAGACAGAAGAAATTTTTATTGTTGTAATGAAACTTTAGGGGAATGTTTTTGACTGCCAAAAGAAAGTTTTCATTGCTTTTAGAACTTCGCACAAAAAAAACTTGTTGTTTTTTCAATACGCCATGTTGAACATAAAGGATATATTTTTTATTCTTCTGATCTTGTAACCGTGTCGAAAATTTTTATCTGAGGTCTTGAGTATTATTAATTTTATTTATTAGCTACAATTAGAATTTGAACAACAAATCATTTTTTTAAATATAACAAATAATAAAATAGATGATATTAGCAAAATAAATAATAGAAATATAAAATTCGAACTGATGCGTTTAAAGTGCATCTCAAAATTAAATTTTATTCATATTAAACTACATATTTTCATGACGTTTCTTTCTTAGAATTATTGATCATAGTAACTCTTATTTTTTCATATTTTTTTCTCAATTTGTGTGCATCATTAAGTTTTTAATTATTTTTGCTTTTTTATAATGAAATTCAATGCAAAAGTCAGCCTAACTGATCGGGGTACCAAATTCATAATTTTATTTGAAAATTCATCTCTTTGTTTTCAAATTGAACTGTTTTTTTTAACTTTACATTTTTATATGAAAAATTAATTTTTTAAACTGAAAATTTATCTATTTAGTTGTAAAAAATATTTATTGGAATTTCATATTTTTTAGTACAAAATGCAATTGTTTTGCATAGAAAATGTTGTCTTTTTTGGATGAAGATGCATACTCTTATTAAAAACTGATCTCTTTGATTAAAAATTAAATTACTTTTTGAAACTGCACTTTGGGGGGGGGGTACTTTTTCTTAACTGAAAATTGATCCTATTCAGTTTGAAATGAACATTTATTGAAATTTCATATTTTTGCATAGAAAATTAAATTGTTGAATTAAAAAATGTTGTCTTTTTTGGCGTATCTCATTCCATTTGCGAGAAATGTTGTATTAATTCCAATTGTAAGCATTTAAAAAAAGTTAGATATATGAAATCGTCGAAACCCGTAGATCCTGAATTATTATGTTTTAGGCTGTTAACTATGAAATTTGAAAAATCTACAGCGTATTGACTAGGGACGTGAAGATAGATGAGGAATTAGATAGACGCATAAACAAAGGTAAGAAGGTTATTGGTAGAGCAGGTCCCCTTACCAAAAGTAAAATTATATTAAATGAAGGTAAAATGGCAATACATAGTTCTATATTTGTACCGAATGTACAGAGGTAGACCGCGGAAAGAATGGTTAGAATGTGTGAATAAGACCCTAGTTAGAACAGACATAAGAAGCTACAGAAACACGAGAGTCCGCATGAAAAAATGCATGGAGATAAAAGAAGCTAGAGAAGTATGCTAGGACAGGAAAGTACGGCGGCAAATAGTTAATAAAAAGAGTATCAGTAGAGTGAATGACGCCTGAAATAAAAGACCTTGGCCACTAATGGACCCAAGTGGGGAACCTTACATAGCGACTCTGTGAGGATCTTCACTTGGGGTGATTGCTAGAGAGATTGATCAGCAACCTGGGTCGAAGCAGTGTTGCGGAACGAACATGTTGTTTAAATAAATGACACGAGAATTCTGGATCAATCTAAAAATTACTATCCCTTCCCCACGTTACTCCTTTCCCCGCCGAGTGAGTCACACCTACGCCGAAAGGGAAATGGCTTAATGGTGTAATAATAATAATAATACTTCTAAATTTTAATCCGAAAGCTTAACAAAGGACCCTTGAGTGTTGGCTACGCTCTATTGATATAGCATCTCTGCTTGTTATTTATGATTGAATTCTTATTTCAATTTCAGCCTCTCTGCTTGTTATTTATGATCGTATTTCCATTTCAATTTCGGAAAGGACATTTTAAAGCCCTTAAAATATGTAAAAGAGCTACCTGCACTTTAAATATATCTTCCTGAGTGCCTGCGGAGAATTTCTCTGAGGTTCTCTGACACTAGAGAATTTTATCGGTAGGGTTCCATAAAAAACTCCAAATGTTTGACATTGTAAATGTCAATAAATATTTAAGCCAAATATCGATGTGAAAAAATTAAGTGTGACAAATGATTTTTGCAAAAATACTGAATAGCTAATCATTGTCAAGTATTACACGTTCAACTGACGCGACATTAATAATGAAAGCCTTCATTCCAGAGAGTATTTTTTCACATTCATAATTTAAATAAAAAATATTTAAACCTAAGATTGTTAAATCTCTTATAAAAATAAACTCAGTTCTACGTCCTGTATAAGATTCGATCGTTATTTTCCGTATTCATGACACGTGCAAATTCCCTATTGTTCATTTTTTAGATACTTTGATAGTACCATGTACAATATATATTTTCCCTGCCGATGAAAAGGCACTAAAATGGCACTGCCCAGTGTCGTTCCAGTGCTGCTCGTTTAAAGGTGCTCAGATTCCGGTTTCAAATGCCAGGGGAAGTTTGCTTTAAACCTGCGACTACGCTACGCAGTAGAACTGCTAAAACCGGTCAAACAATCAAAAAGTAAAATTTTTAAATCATCTCTGAGAAGGTTAGAAATTCAGAATTTAAGGGATTCGATTATTTCAGATATCTAACTTTTTAGTAACGCGTTTTTCTTTTTTATATATCGCTGTATCGCTGTTCACTTCGCGGAAATTATATTCCCATCTTTATTTAAACAAAAGAAAAACGCGTTATGTAATTTGTGAATAATCCGCGATGAGAAAATTCATCCATTAAAGAAAAGTGTTAATAATTTGAAAAACGTTTTAAAAAGGGAGTCGAGTCGGTGACGGCCAACTACTATGAACAACTTTGTCCGCCCGATACGTAACAAATACAATAGGATCATTATAAGATCGTCGCATCACTTTGAGTGCTGTTTAGGTGCCGAAATCACCACAAACAACGCCGTTCGTCAGTGCTGTTCTAGGACCCTTTCATAAGCAGGGTTAAAACAGTTATTTTGTTGAAATGTCTAAAATGATTGAAATCTTTCAGTCTATTATCAAAGAAATATCTCGCTTAAAAGAAATCTGGCTACTGAAAATTTTTTTATTTATACAAATATAATTCATCTTTTACGCATTACCGAATAAATAGATTTCTAGACATTCTTTCTAGGCTTGACCAATCATTTTATAGATTGCAACGTCCAGGCTTTAATATTGTGAATAATTCTATAAGTTTTTTATTTCATCTCCGTTAATGGATAATGTTAAAGTATATATTTTCTGTGATATTCAAGTTACGAATTATAAAAATTATTATTTGAAAATTTCGATGTTTGCAGTTGCAGAATTAGAATGAGCCATGGTCGTATAACCGAATTTTCAAGGGTCCCACAGCTCGGTTTCTGAGTGTACGCCTGGTTACAAAACATTAATATAGATATAAAAAAGTGTAAAATTATTTCAAGGATTTTCAAAGATTAAAAAAGGTGTGTACACCAGATTAAAAATATTTCACAAAGCTATTACAAATTTCAAAGGATTTAAAGGATCTTAAGGATATAAAAAAGAGTACAGTACATCCGATTTAAAAGATATAAAAAAATATCGAAGTTTTCAAACGATTTCAAAACGTATTAGAAGGCTTGAAAAGATTTCACAAAGATTTCATAAAATTTTTTTAAATATTTGCAAAGAAACAATTTTAAACGATCTTAAACGATTGTAAATTTTTAAATGATTGCAAACGAATACGAAAGATTTCACAAATATTTCAACGATGTTAACTATTTAAAAAGGTTTCAACAAACTTGATAAGATTTAAAAAGATTTCAATGATTTCAAACGAACATAAAGATAAAAAAAAGCTTTCATAGAAATTTCAAAGATTTCAAGTATTTCACGAAAATTTAAAAAGATTCTAAAAGATTTCACAGAAATTTAAGCACTTCAAGAGATGTTAAGCAATTCACAAAGATTTCAAAATTATACCATTATGCAATTTCCCTTTCTGGTTAGGCGTGACTCACTCGACGAGAAGGGGAGTAATGTGAGGAAGGAGGTATAGGTTTTTCCGAGTTCGCAAAAAATTAAGAATTTGTTTATTTATTAGTTCTGCTTCCTTTAAGAATTATTAGCCAATCACAAATGAAATTGATAATTTTTTACATCTATAACAAACGTTCACTTCATTTTTTAATGAAAAATAGAACTGGAAAAACTTGACTTCTTGACCTAGCAAACTTTGTAAAGACCTTGAATTTTTCCCCTAAGAATCGCTGGACGTCCTGTGAAAATCACCCTATTTCCTCCTTTAATGACAGAACTACGCTGTGAAACATTCTTTTATGAACTCTTGTCAGTATAATGTATCTCTCTTTATTCTTTTTCAGGTGTCTTCAAGGCTTTTTGCTGCAAATTCTAAAGAACAAAATATAGAACCAGAAAATAATAGACTACTCCGATGCAGAGAGTGTCACGTTACGGTTCATGCATCGTGTTATGGGGTTACTGTAATTTCCACAGATTTACAAAGTTGGGCTTGTGATAAATGCAAGGCTGGAAAAATGCAAGTGGTGAGTTTGGAAGAGACCAAGTGATTTTTTACATTAAATACACCGGGTCACTTAAAATCCCTGAAAATGTGAGAAAATAATATTTCATCATTTCTTTTAAAAATTGATTCAGATGTGTTGTTTATGTCCGATGAATGGAGGAGCAGTAAAGCGAACGAGTGATGGACTTTGGGCGCACATAATATGCGCGCTCCTTTTACCAGGTATAACGTTTAAAGATGCTGTGAACAAAGATCCCATCAACGTTTTGACGATGAAACTAGGTTTGACTAAACAACAATGCAGTTGCTGTGGCCAAAAGAGCGGAGCCTGTCTTAGATGTAATCAATGTAGCGCTCTCTTTCATCCTTCCTGTGGTTTAGTAAGGGGCGCTACATTCGTTATTCCACCATATAATTCAGATGAACTAAAGGTATTTAAACAAAAAAAAGGTAAAGTTTTTTTCCTCTTGAGGTCGTAGCAAAAACTTTTTTCTCTTTTCTAAAAAAACATCCCCCTTTTTCTGGAACATTCTTTTTTTATTAACCCTGAAATTTAATTTCTGAACAACTGTGGCCCTTTTTTTCTTTATAAAACAATGGATATTACAACAGTAATCAATATTAGGAACTTTCATTACAGATAACTTGCCATGGCCATGATGAGGGAAAGGAGAAAATTCCCATGGTTGGTCTAGGAGAAACTGTTTGGGCTAAGCATCGTAACACCCGCTACTACAAGGCAAAAATTGGTTCCATACAGGATACTCTTTTTTACATGGTCACGTTTAGAGATCGCAGTTTCAGCGAAGATCTTTATCCAGGCGATATCACTGTATGTATGATCTATTCAATACAATAATACAATCGGTAATGTATATACGTGACGTTTTGAACGTTAAAATGAACGAAATATTTGCTTACACCAAATTTTGGCACCAAATTATTTTCCTCTAAAATAAAGCAATATTTATAAATTATAACGGTTCAAAATAACTGAATATAACATTTTTGTTCATTTCAATATTCTAAACTTCAAGAACGTCAATCTGTATACATAAGTTATGCAGTCATGTTACTACGACTTCAAAGTTAATTGAAACATTTTATTTTTATTTTATCAATTTTCAGCTTCAAATATGTTTAATTAATCAGCGGTTGGCTGGCGAAAACATGATCGCCGACTCAAACTAAGCTCACACACGCTTATTAATTTGTAACTATATCTCGGGAATACATAAAGATTTTTTAAAAGTTTTATTTGCTTAAATTGAAGATGTGATTTCAAAGATTGCGTCCTGTGAAAACGTCTCACGTAATATATCCTGTTTACAGAGATAGAAATATCTCTACTATGGGTCATTCGACGTGGAATTTAATAAGTTTTATAACTATTAAAAATATATCTAGCCTTATTTCCGACTGAGTTAACGTGTTTCAAAGTCATCAATGATTTTTACTGCCACTCAGCTTCCGTTAAGATAAGTGCAGATGTTAATGTATTTAAATGATTGCTGTTATTAGCTTCTTTTATTTTGGCAAGCGTAAAATAAACTTTTCTAGTGAATTACGTTACTCGGGTATTTGCCGCGCTAACCAAAATTAGAGGTTTCGCCCATCCGTTGTTGTGAATAAAATACTCAATTGGTTTAAATAAATGCTGTAAATGCAGGGTATCTAGCAAACTGGGAAATCCAGGGATTTGTCAGAAATTTTGTCAAATCACTAATGCCAGTATAAATCTAAAACTTAGAGAAATTTCATGCTGTTTTTTTCTGTCTTATTTCTGCTTTTTTCGTCGATACATTTTTTATTTATGAACACGGCATTCGGGAAAAAGGATTTTTCATCTTTTTTAGTAAAGTTCCGATCGCATTATGGTCCTGAGTTTTTACATGGACCCGATGTAGTAAAAGAAAAAAAGTAACTGTCATTTCCTGGTTTATTGAAATTTAATACTATATAATGCCCCAAGGCAGCATAGTAGTCTTTACGGTCAAACGTCAGATTTGTTAACACGCGATACCGTAAAAAGAATACTTTGCCGCGGCACACGATGTTTTATGTATCACGAGTATGGTTTTCGAGTTTTCGGATGAAATTACGTCGCAGTTGTGAGGTTAGTTAAAAGGGAGTTAAAAAGGAGACGCACCGCGCAGAACATAGAGCATTCTCATTAAGCGATAAAAGTTTAAAATGGCCGTGCCTCTGATGGAATTAACAGTGACCGTATACCCCTTATAGTTTGCATGTGTTTCTAGAGTTTTCAAACATTGTTTTGGTTCTTTCGAAAGGCAGATTGAATATTTGGCAACATTCAGTGCTGCCTAGTGGTGCCGTTCGATACGATACTGTCTCGTGATCGCCAGTTGTGTGTCTGACGTAGCGACGAGCGGTTCACAGTAGGGTGAAATGAAAAACGAGGAACGCAATAATGCACTGATTTTGGATTAGTTTTTTTTTTTTTTTTTTTTTTTTTTTTTTTTTTTTGAAAATTCAGGACTAAATTTCCTAGAGTCAGTTGAGAGTGGTTATTGTTATTTATCAGATTTTAATAACAAATAATCTACATTAAGAATATTTGTTATTAAAGTATATTCCTGGTGTGAAATTGCTTGCTTTTATTGATTGCATGATACGTGACCATCAAAATTCAGAATTAAATGTTATTAATTACTACTATAAACAAATTCTATAAACAAATGTACATCACAGAGATTAATAGGCAAGAAAAAATCTTTTTTCATCTACTCTTATTGCAATGATATCACCGATTACATTTTCGGTAAAAATTTTACTTTCAGTTGATATTTGTTTATTTGAGAAGCCAAATATATGAACAAATTGATATTTTAGGAATTTAAAGCAAAATGAAACCGACTTTTTATCTATTGCAATTATTTATTCTGAAACAATTTTGTCATGCATTAATATTTGTTCATTTTATGAACAAATTATATATAAACATTGCACATTTTGGGCGTTTTCAAGCAAAAAAAAATCGTTTTTTCATCTGATCTTGCTCAAATCATATTCACAAATTTAGTTATGCATTAACATTTGTTAATTTTACGAACAAATTATATAAACAAATGCACATTTTCGGCGTTTTCAAGTAAAAATAAACCGTTTTTTCTTCTGATCTTGCTCAAATCATATTCAAAAATTTAGTTATGCATTTGGTAATTTTACGAACAATTTATATACACAAATGCACATTTTCGGCGTTTTCCAGCAAAAATAAATCGTTTTTTTATCTGACCTTGTTCAAATCATATTCAAATATTTAGTTATGCATTAATATTTATTCATTTCACGAACAAATTATATAAACAAAATTTAAGGGCATGTGACATAGCTAAATACCTATATTACCGACCTCACCTTTTCAGTTCACTGAATGTTTTTTTGAACTTCAGAACTTTTTTTGTAAATAAAATATCGAGCTGAAACTTTGGAAAATGTATTAGAGTACAATAAAGTACGTTTAGGTACTGCTTTTTAGTAGGAACTTCACTGAAAATTATTTCATCTTCTTTCTGAACCTCGACATTTTTTGAACGTTCGAACTTTTTTTATATATAAAATGTCGGCCTCAAACTTTGAGAAATGCAAAAGCCGAAAGAAAACTACGTTTAATTACAAAGTTTAATAATAAAAGATGTAAAAAAAATTTCAACTATAAATTCCATCGGCATCAGTCGATAACGTTGTACACGAAATAGGAACCCTCTAGAGCCTCGTCTAGTGGCCGCCAGGGTTCGTATTTTCGTGTACAACGTTACCGGCTGAGTCCGATGGAATGTCGAGGTTCAGAAAAAAGATATAATAATTTTCAGTGAAGTTCCTAATAAAATGCAGTACCTAAAAGTACTTTATTGTACTCTAATACATTTTCCAAAGTTTCAGCTAGATATTTTATTTACAAAAAAGTTCTTAGGTTCAAAAAAACATTCAGTGAACTTATAAGTTGAGGTCGGTAATCTATAGTAGGTATTTAGCTGTGTCACATGCCCTTAAGTAAATATTTGATGAGAATATTCATTATTTTATTTTAAATTCGTGTTTTGGGTTAAATATTTAGGAATTCCAGTTAAATTTACATAATTTCTGTTTAAAATTCATCTGTTTGGTTGAAAATAAAACTATTCCATTTTTTGTTGATAGCTGGTGTTTTTAGTTTGAAATTGAACTATTTTGTTGAAAATTGATCATTTAAGTTAAAAAATTGTTCTATGTATTTAGTTGATCATTCATTTAATTTGTTGAGAAATATTCATTTCTTGGTAGAAAAGTAATCTTTTTAGTTTATGATTCATTATTTTAGTTAGAAATTTGCCAGTCTAGTTCTTCTCTATTCATAATGTGTCGCCTAAGGGTTTAAATGACTTCCATTCCTTACAATCTTTCCGTTTCTATCTATATTTTTTTACAATCTTATCCTTTTTATATATACAATTATTTACAACTATTTACATAAAGTTTTATATCTAGTTCCTTATTTCTATTTCCTGCGATAGCGCAATTTAGGACTTATTAGCCAAAGAGTGAGCGCGCGAACGAAAGCGAGAGTGCAAGCGAGAGAGAGAGCATGAGAACGCAAACGCATCTTAGTCTACTTAACTTTTACTTTACCATTACTTATAATTTTCACGCTTCTGTTCTAAGCGACTTCCGATTCCTTTTTCTTTCACTTTTTTATACCTCCATTTACCTTTTTCACGTGCATTCTTTCATTCTCTTTCATTCGCTTCTCTAGCACCCTCCATCTCCTTCATCCATTCTTCTCCTAATCCATCTTCCCCTAGAATCTTAACCACATTTTCTTGCCAGCTTTCTTTATCTTCCATTCCTCTCCTACATCCTTCCCCTACATGCTCCCAGGTTTCCTCCTCCCATTCACATATTCTACACTTTCTGTTCTCTTCTTTTTCTCATTACATCCTCTCCCTTACCTCGTTTCCCAATCTAAATGTTGCAATTCTGCTCCACCTTCTCACTCCCCATCCTTTTTCTAAATACTTTGGCACCTCTTCCTTTTTTATCATATTATACCATTTATTGCATTTTGATTCCTCAATCGCCCCCCATCTTTCTATTAATTGTCTTTGCCTCCCCCTTTTTTCCAATTCTTCATAGTTTACTCCAGCCCCGTCGTCTATTTCTCTATAATTAAAGAACTCCCTCCTTTCTTCTTTCCATCTCGTTAATTCGATCGCCCTCCCTCTCCTCTCTTCTACCTCCATCAAACACTTTCTCACCAACTCCCCTCCCTTTCCCTCCCTCAGCTTTGTCTCGAATTCCCATGCCCTCTTTCCCGCTCTAATACTTAACTTATCCCTTTGCGCTCCTTCTCTCACCATATATCCTGGCGTCCTCCAGTCTGCCCCTAGTGTCCACCTTATATACCTTTCTTGTAAACTCTCAATATCTTTCCTTTCTCTTCATCCCCATATCTCTGCTCCATAACCTAATACCGGCCAGACCAGCGTATCAAATAACCACACTTTCCTTCTCCAATTTTTTTTAACCTTTTTCCTATTCCCCATATCTGTTTCATTACCCCTGTCCTTTTTTATCATAACTTTTTCTATTTCTCATCGATCTAATGAGTCAAACGCCGCCTTTAAGTCCACGAACATTGCTATCATTGCCCCTTTTTCCCTTTTAATTCTCTTATTTACTAGATAGTTCAAAACATATATCGAGGCGTCCTAACGGTAGGGTGCCAACGCACGCGACACGACTTGACGGTACTTAACCAAAAATAAAAACAATAAAAAACTAACCGAGAAGTTAGCGCTAGAAAGTCTTGCTCGCGTAATTGAGCAAGATGAGGCTAGAAGGTGGCCAAAACTAAAAGGTGCTCTCTCGCTTCATCAATTCATGAAAGTTCTATCTCGGGCGAGCAAAGCATGAAGGTTGACACTTCTCGCGTTTAGTTCATAAGCGAGAAGTGGCACCTTCATGCTTTGCTCGCCCGAGATAGCACTTTAATGTTTTGATGGAGCGAGCGAGCATCTTCTAGGTTTGGCCAACTTCTTGCTTCATCTTATTCAATTCCGCAATCTAAAACTTTCTAGTGCTTACTTCTTGGTTAGCTTTTTATTGTTACTATTTTTGGCTAAGTATCATCTAGTCGATCGCGCGCTTTGGCATCCTATCGTTAGGACGCCTCGATATGTTGTGCATTGCCCCCATTCCTTTTCTAAACCCTGTCTGATTCGCTGACTCGATCTTTTTTCTTCAATTTCTATCTTCAATCTCTCCGACAAAATAGTTGCATAAACTTTATACAGTGTTGGCTTCAACATCACCCCCCTATAATCTTTAACCTTCTCTCCCTTGCCTTTCTTTACTATTGGTATAACTACTCCTTCTTTTCATAACTCTGGCCAACCCTCTCCTCTCTATACTGCATTAGACATTATCCATGCCCATTCCTCTAGTTCCTCCCGTCCATATTTCCATACTTCGTTTCAAATATCATCTATACCAGATGCCTTTCCATACTTCATTATTCCTAAAACTTTAACTATTTCTTCCCTTGAAATGTCCTCTTCCTCATATCTTTCTCTACCATATTTTCCTCCCTTTACAACTTTTCTCTCTACTCCTAGCAAATCCAAAAAACATTTTTTCTTCCATTCTATCATTTCAATATCTCGGTTTACTCTTTTTGTTCTTTTTCTTTCTTTATTTACTACCTTTCATACCTCTTCTTCCGTCCTAGCCTTCTCCGCCTCTTCCTCAAACCTTTTATTTTTTTCCTCTTTCTTTTGATAACACAACTCAGTATATTCTTCCTTTTTTTTATATTCTTCCCCATTACTTTTTTCTATTCTCCACTTTCTTAATTCCTTTCTGACCTCCTTTTATTCTCTTTGCAGTCCTCATCCCATCCATTTCTATTCCCCCCTTTACTAACTTCATTTTTGTTTGTGCACTATAATCCTATTTTTATTTCTCCTGTCATTTTTCCCATCTCCTCGTCCACATTTCCCTCTCCCATTTTGATATTTCTTATTTTTTCTCTAAACTGTTCTTTTCCTTCCCTTGATTAATCCCCTTTTCCTACACTTTTTACATTTGCTCCTCTTTCACTCATATTGCTATTGCTTTTTTGTCCCTCTAATGTCAC
This sequence comes from Belonocnema kinseyi, assembly GCF_010883055.1. NCBI lineage: Eukaryota > Metazoa > Arthropoda > Insecta > Hymenoptera > Cynipidae > Belonocnema > Belonocnema kinseyi. Next base: position 29,642,425 of record NC_046659.1, on the reverse strand, counting down.
TATTAAGGGAAAGTGATCCGAATCAATATATTCACCTACCTCTAGTTTCTGAACCTTCTCTCTTACCTCATCATCCACTGTCACATAATCAATTACGGTTCCCCTTTCACTTCCTGAGCGTGTATATTTTCCTTTTTCGTCCTCTTCTATATTTCCGTTTAGGATGTACCATCTCAACTCCTCCAAGCTCTTCAACAACTTTTTTCCGTCCCCATTTAGTACCTTATCTTTAGATTTTCTTCCCCTCTCTTCTCCCCATTCCCTTCTTCCTCTGTTTTCTGTTCTCGCATTAAAATCCCGACCTATTATCATCCTAATCTCTTCTTTATTTTTTTCAATCATTTCTTTAATCTCCTCTGCTTTTTCATGCATATCACCGTTCACATAAATTCCCACTACCTTCCACTTCTATCCTTCCATCGTTGCCTCTTCTATTATTACTCCTTCTTTTTTTTCATTCCTGTCTTTCTTATCTTTCCCAGTTATACATTCATTCCTTACTCCCATTACCATTCCTCCCATTCCTCTGCCCTTTTTATTTTTCCTCTTTGCATTTTGCACTTGCCATTTGTAACCTCTTGATAACCTTCCCCTTACTCTTTCCCATCCCATTGTGTCAAGTTTCTCATAAACTCCCTATCCTTTCTCTCCAATCCTGCTATATTCCAGTAACAAATCTTCCATTCTTCCCTACTTTCGTTTCTCATCTTTTTTTCCTTCTTACTATTTCTAATTTTCCTATCCCGTTCCTTCCTCTTCTAGTTTCCCTGCATCTCATTTTTTACTACCTGTTCCCTTTCTTCATCCCAATCCCACCATACTCCATCTGCCTGAATTCTTCCATACTTAACCCATGTTCTCTTTTCCTTTTTTTCTTTCCTCTTCCGCTATTTTCCTTAATTTATACTGCATCTCCCTTTCTACCCATGTCAAATTATCCTCTATTCTCTCTGGACTACCATATAATCTCTTCTTTGTCATCACTTCCCTCTTAGGTTCCCATTTCTTTAGTTCCACCAGTACCATTATCTCCCCTCTTCGCACTTCCCTTCCTATATTTCGCATTTCCTCTATCTCTACCTTAGCATCAATCCTTTTTAGTACTTCGTCCACCCCTTCCTTCAGCTCCTTCCCATCTAATCTTATACCCTTTATCACTATATTTAATTTTCTTTCTTCCCTCTCTTTCCTTTCTATTCTTTGTTCTATTTTTCTCAGCCTTTCCATTTCCTTATTCCCACTCTCGCCCGCACCACAATCCCCGTTCGAGCTTTCAAGTTTCTTCATCCTACCTCTCATCTCTTCTACCTTTGTATTTATAACTTCTTCCTGCTTCTCTAGTTTTTGCTCCAATGACTGCATCCTCTTTTCTAACTTTTCCCTGATTTCTTTCAATTTTTAAAATTTCTTTCTTAGCTTCAGCCCTTTCCCGCCTAATTTCCTTCTTCAATTTCTCTCCCCTTTTCTCCTGCTTTTCTTCATAAATCCCCATTACCTCTATCATCACTTCTCGAATTTCCTTTAGTCTTTCCTGCTTCATCGACACTTCACTTTCATCTCCGCTACCGTCAGGACCCTTACTATTATCGCTCTTCCCTGCCAAACTCTGCTTTTCCGGCGGCGATCTAAACATTTTCTGATATTTTACACTCGCCCCGATGTCTTCCTCCTCTTCACTGCTTTCCCTCTCCCCTCTCTTTCTTTTGATAAATGCTTCTATTGACCCTACGCTTATTGCTCTTAATTTTTCCTTCTCTATAGTTTTTTTTATACTTCCCCCTTGCCTTCCTTTTTTTTATCTTTTCTTTCGGCGTACTGAACACTTCCTGCTCTAACTCAGTTTCTTCCGCGGAGATACTCGCTCCGCTAGCCATGAATCAAATTCAAATTTTCCCGCCTTCTATACTTCCCTGCCTCTATCTACCGTCGTTGTCTGGTACCTGTCTCGCCTTGCTTTGTCGCTATCCAACCCTGCTACTACCAAACCGTCAACACAGTCTTCCCATCCTGTCACAATTCTCCAAACAAACTTCCACACAAATCTGTCTCAATCCTCCAAAATATCAACCTCCCCTTTGAAATCTCACAATCCCTCAATTAATCTCTCACATCCACACCCTTCTACGCACTTCCACAATCCACTCACCTCAAAGTTCACCACAATATCAGAAAAACTCAGCATCAACAATTCCCACTACTGCACACTTTCATGCCGGAAACGGAAGTCCGGTTTAGACAACTTATCGCTATAACATAAACAGTCGCAGCTCGAAGCGCAAGCATAAAAAGAGTCGAGAGCATGATCGAAAAATCATATCTTGAAAGAATATTTCACATAATATTTCATTCTATTTAAATTTCTACCTTAGTTGCTCAGATTATATTTTCAACATAATGTCTTTTAACAGATAAAAAACTACATAATTAAACAAGCGTCATGCTAGAAAGTTCCTTCTTTTTGAAATCTTTAATTTTGATTTGACTTTTTAGTTTCTAACAAATACTAGGTCTGTCAATGACTTGTAGAAGTTTTGTTTTGTATTACAATAAGCAGTTTATTGCAAAACGTAAAAGAAAATTTTGGTATTTTACATATTTTAAGATCAGCCCACTGCCTTCTACCCTAAATATTTCTTGGGGAATCTGGGCATCCCTGTAGAAAATTTAAGTATATTCCAAATCTGTTTTATTTAAGAAAAATGTATTCACAAAAAAGAGATTTTTTAAAATATGATTTTCTCTAATATTTATTTATTATTTCTTCATAACGAAAAAAGTAAAACAAAGTTCAACATTTTAGGAAAAACTGCAACTTTCTAACTAGTATCTAAGAGAAGATAGTTATAAACAACAATAATTTCATTGAAGAACTACCTGTGTTTTACTTGCATTAATTGTTAGTATATTATTTAAAAAGTAGACAAAAAGTAAAAAAAATCCGCAACTGCCTAGCATCAATCTAGGAGAATATAGTTATGAACAATAATAATTGATTCGAGCAATTAGGTTTGTTAGATTTGATTAATTATCACCTCACTCTAAGTACAAAGTGGACAAAAGGTTGAAATTTTATGAAAAAACTGCATTTTTCTAGAATTATTCAAATTGAATATGATTAAAAATAACAATAAATTGTTAAAACAATAGGGTCAGGCTCGAAAATTTTATTTGCCTTGTAGTTAAGTTTTTTATAAACTTTGACTCAAAGAATTCAAATGTGAAATCTAAACTAAATTTGGTTAATTTAATAATCTATAATAATTGATTAAGAAGTGACAAAATATGAAACGGACATTTCGATTTTCTAAACGAAAATGTGGCGCCCTCGCGGCTTGAGACACGTGGTTAGACGTAGGGCGCCGTCAAAGTCGAAGAAAATACATGGTCAGTTTGATAAAAAAAATCCAAATAATTATTCATTTACTGTTTTTGGATACAAGGGTTTATTTTTATGGAGTATTAGTATGTCTGGGTACTTTAAAGCCTGTTTGGATAATTTGCTAAAAGCGATTATGCTTAAAAGTTATTTTTTTGCGAGGTGTTTCAATTTCGGCGTTGCTAAGGCTGAAGGAGCAAACACAAAAAAGTAAGTAAATGGGAATTAAGACCTTAATTTAAAAAAAAAATAAGACCTTAATTTTTTGAAAGTTGCACCCGCTGCCAGCGAAATCTCGGTAAAATTTCAGCCACAACCACGTCTCACGACCGTGAGATAAGTGGTTACAGTCTGTAAAGGAATCAATACGACGATCCAGCAAAAGCCCCGTGCGTCCTAAGAACACGGAGCGACCCAAGGACTACCGCCTTCTGCATTTTTCTTGCAAGTGTTTTAGCATATTGTTGGAACGCAGGGATGTTTTTTAGGCCATTAGCAAGTGAAAGCTTGGCACCTCTTTTTCTTTTCATTCTCCTTGGTAATGATGTTTTTGTCAGCTGGTGCCGAAAATTCGATAACGAACATGGTTCGCTTCTCGAAGTCAAGAAGAACCATGTCAGGCGACGAGTGAGCAACAGAAACAATTGTCAAGAATATAAAGTTCCAGTATATGCGGCACTTCGCATTCTCGACAATTGACTCGATTTCCCTAGGAGCATTTAGAGGAGCGATATTAAGGTTAATGCCGTAAAAGTGACAGAGATGGTAATAAAGCACTCGTATTGCCGCATTGTGCCTTTGAATGTAGGTCATTCCCGCGTGAGTTGGACAAAACTAGAAAGTATGTGAGATAAATGCTCGGGGTGTACATGGCAATACCGTGCATTCTCTTATCGAGGAGCTGTTCACGAAAGTTTTTCTCTTGTGCTTTCTTAATCCGGGCTTTCAGGAGTGAGTACTCGAGATAGATAAGATTTGATGCATTTTGCTCACCCCTAATATTGAAGTCAAGTCCGAATGTTTCAGCAGCCTCCTCCGCTGCTTTGTAGAGAAACGCTCCTTTGCCCACTTCTTCGTGATTCCTGACCAATTTAAGAAGAGGGTCTCTTCCATTTGCAACTCCATGTGCTGTACCTAGAATAATCCTGTTGTGAAGACATTCAAGACTCAATATTCCGCGACCTTCTTGACGGCGTGAGATGTACAGTCGCGGAACGGAAGACTTAAGATGCATGCTTTTGTTCATGTGCATAACCTTTCTTGTCCCGATATCAAGGGATCTGAGCTCGTTCTTCGTCCGTGGAACTACTCCAAATGAATAGAGTACCACCGGGACGGTAAGAGTGTTCGTTGCAGATACTTTGTCCCTCGCTTTTTCAAAATAAAACATCAAACATTTATCTGGCAATTTAAAGAAATTTTTTTTATTCTCTTGAAATCTTTCGCAATTTAAAAAAATCTTCGACAATCTGCATTAAAAAAAAACCTTTTCAAAAGTTTCAAATCAACTTTTAATTGTTCGCAAAGTTTAAAATATTTATTAGGCATAATATATTTTTTTGCAATTTCCTTATTCTGATTTAATACTCTTGTACAATCCCTTTTTCAAAATAAATAAATCATTTGAAATTTAACCAGGGATCTTAAGATAATTCTATTGTTCCCTTAAAACCTTTATTAAAAATTCTTAAAAGGCTTCTAGTTTTTTGTTCGAAATCTTCAAAAATGTACATTTCGAAACTTCTACAAATCAAAACAAGTTTAATGCAAAAAATTGTTTTAAAATCTGTCAGATTCTTTTTCGACATAATTTGAAATGTTCAAAACTAAAAATTAACCTTTTAAAATAAAATTTGAATAATTTTGTGTTTTCTCAAATATGTTTCCCTTCGTGTTTAACACTTACCGTTGACACAAAGCTTCTGTCATGTCCCCTAAAAACCTTTTCTCGGGTGATATTTTCTGTGGTGAAGTGCAATGAAGAAACTGCATCACCAGGTTTAAGTTTGATGGCATCCCTAAAAATAGCTATTGTCCATTCTTTAACAATATTTTGATTATTTGGCTATTTGGAAAATTTAATTTTGTTAGCTTTGCCCTGCTCCCAAATAATTTAATAAGGGAAGTAGAAGGAACACTGAAGAATTTCTATGTGCAAATTAAGTCTCTACAAGTCGTTACACTTAAAAATATAATACCTATGTGTCTATTTTCGCGTATACTGATATCATCAAAATAATTTGCATATTATCCCTATGGTTTTCATTATTTTCTGCATCTAGGGGAAAAATGAGACATGTAAGAGATATCCTGAAGCCAGATTTGGATTCAGCGGCTCAAAATCCATATGGGTAGCCTAACCACTTGCTTCATGCAGACATTTTTGTATGGCCTGTGTCACCAGAAATACCTTAACTTTTCCCTACTTTTTGCATTTAGGGGAAAAATGAGACGTGTAGTGGTTGCCGCCCGATCAAACCTCAAAATCATCTCTTATCTTTCACTTTTGCCAACTCATTGACACTTTCATCCACACCCTTCAATCACACTCAGTCTCTCTACTATCGTTACCGCAAACAAAAGCCCGGATGCACACTTATTATTTATACAGCAACATTCAAAAGTCTCATTTACAAATAAAAAATTCAACGAAATTAAATAATCAGAATTCCCTCATTCAAAGTTTAAACTTAGCAATCTGAAATTTTAATGATTCAGTGCTTGCTGCATATTTGATTTATAATTGCTAATTTTAAATAAATAGTCAAATATTGCAAAACATTGAAAAAATGTCATTTTCATAATTAAATAAGAATTGCACTTTTCTTAAATGGAATATTTTAGACTGAAAAAATGTATGAACATATGATTTGAAATTTAATAAAAATGTTTTATTATGTACCAATAAATTTAAAATCATTCTAAAATTGAAAGTAGTTCATAAAGTTTCAATCAGACATTTACATTAATTTAATTATTGAGGCTTTCGAATAGTTCAATTTTTAAAGTTAAAATCTGTAATTTGTTTAATTTTGAACCGATTCAGAATCGTCTTGTAAAATGAATTTCTCGTTTTTTCCCGCTCTCGAAAATTTCCACTTCAGCGTCCACCTCGTTTTAAAATAATTAGTTTTAGAGTAAAAAATTAACAATTAAAAAAAGTAAACAAAATTTTCCAATACAATTGTTTGATATTTTTACTCTCTAAATTCATGTGAGCATTTATTTGAGTAATTTCTATGCTATTTGATAACACATGTAAGGTGTAAGCTTTTCCAAATATTTTAAAAAAGTTTTGTTGCACTTTTTGTGTGTTTCGTTTGGAATGATTTTTAATTTGAAGATCATTTATTTCATATACAGGGTCATCAAAAAGTATCAGCCCCCCCCCCATCAGCGAAAATATGCGTTTTCGTAAGAAATGTTTCAGACAAAAGTTTCAGGGTTTTGGACGAGGATCTGAATGGTGTCCTTGAAGCTGATCTTCAAAGTTAACTTCTATTTTTCAAATGGAAACCCCTATTTTTGACACCGCCAATCGAAAGAACGCAAAATTTTACGTTGAGATATGCATCAAGGTCATGTGAGCCGATGACCTTCGAGGTCATTCCAGGGTCGTATAAACTTAAACAAGGTCTAGACGGCTGATCAGCGAAAATATGCGTTTCTTGAGAAATGTTTCAGGCAAGAGTTCCAGGGTTTTGGGCGAGGATCTGAATGGTGGCCTCGAAGCTGACCTTGGCGTTGACCTTCAATGTTAACTTTTATTTTAAAAATGGAAACCCCTATTTTTGAAACCGCCAATCGAAAGAACGGAAAATTGTACGTTCAGATATTCATCAAGGTCATGTGACCCAATGACCGTTAGATTTTTTTCTCTGAGGTTATCTAAAGAGTAAATTTTACTTGAATAAACCTACTGATTTGGAATATTTACGCCGCAGAATATTACAGGAGATGTAGATGATACCACCGGAAATGTACCATAACGCAGTTTGAGGGATTTATAGGAGATTGGCACATTGCCAAGCTGTGTATGGACAGCAATTTGAACATTTGCTGTAAGTGGTCACATACGATCTTTTTTTTATGATGTGACCTAGTATGAATCTCGCGTTAGCTGGCCGGATCCACATACGAACTTTTGTTTGTGGTCTGATCAGACCATCTCGCCTTAGCTGACCGGATCCACATACGAACTTTGTTTGTGGCCTGATAAGACCATTTCACCTAACTGGCGGGATCCACAGACGAACTTTTATTTGTGGTCTGATGAGAACATCTCGCCTTAGCAGGCCGGATCCACATACGAGCTTTTTTTCGGATTGACGAGACCCTCAATGGAGTTCGCCTCTGCGGGCCGGATCCAAAAAGGGTTTTTTTGTGGACTGATGAGACCTACGATGGGTCTCGCCTTAGTCGCCTGGATCTGGATATACGACCCTGGAATAACCTCGAAGGTCATCGGGTAATATGACCTTGATGCATATTTAAACGTAAAATTTTGCGTTCTTTCGATTGGCGGTTTCAAAAATAGCGGTTACTCAGATGAACCTCGTTTTTCATGATCATCTACGGACTAAGTCAAGTGCCTGATTAGTTAACAATGTTAGGAATTAATTTAATACGATGTTTGAAATCTATTGTGTATTGCATATAATTAGAAACTTCACGTTTTCTGAATCTCATATTTTACATTGGTGCAGCCTGCTAAGCTCGAAAAGAAAGGCTTGATATTTAGTCCGTTTCTCTTTCTTCTTTGCCGTGACATTTGCCTGGAATGGTACCGAGAATCCAATCACGTAAATGATTTTGTCTTCAGATCTTGGAGGAAAATATCAGGCTTTGTAGCACTGATACGTTGATTCGTGGAGAATATGAAATTCCAGTAGATCTTGCACTGGTCATTCTTCACAATGCTATAGATGGTATTATAACACTTGTGCTTGATAACGAGACATGAGGATCAAAAACAGTACTTACTTAAAGTAGTAAAAACTTACATAAAACTGTTTCCAGATACTAGAAAGAAAACATTGGCTTTGGCCAAAAAATGTTTTTTATCAGCGAATAATTTTACGTGTTCTATTTTATATTATTGATCCATCTTTTTTCATAGAGAACTGTTTGATCGAATACAAATTTAATAAACAATAACATAAAGCTTTTAGGAGAAATCTACTACCCGAAATCATTCAATATTATGTTTAATTTAGAAAATGCGATTAAACAATATTTGTTGAAAAATAAATTGTTTAAACAAATTATATTTCTTTAAACAATAATTTGTTTAAATAGATAGCTTAAACCTGTAAAGATTTGTTAAAAATTAGAAGAAATTTATCAAAATTATGTAATTATTCAACAAACAGTAGTTTGAGATACCAATTTGAGAAAAAATTGGACATCTCTGGCTCAATTTTTAGAAGTTTTGTAAATAGACAATAATTGAAACCTAATAGTGTCACTAACTGGGTTCTTCACCTTAATTTTTGAAATAATTATATAATGTTTTAAAAAAATGTAATTCTCCAAGCAATTACCAACTATTGCCTTTAAATCAGAAAATAAAATTTTTTTATACATTTTTTGCGAATAAATAATTGCTTCAATAATTTACATTTATTTAAACAATCAAACATTATTTAAAATGTCATGGGAATTATTCAAATTGTCCGTTAGTAGGTAATTATTGTATGAAAAAAACGACAGAAAATACTAAAAATAAACAATAACACTTAAAAATGTAGATTTCTGATTTTTGGGTCTTATTTGGGGCGCTGCAGGGGGTGGGGTGATAAACATAAAAATTTATTAGTATGAATTCATTTCTTATTCACTTCTCTTCAAGCCCTATAAAACTTGGCACGTTTAGATGAAACCCTGGAGTATGCGTTCAATTTTTCGAAAATCCAAAATTTCTTCATGTTCATTAATTTCTGAATAATAATTTTTTTGTTTTGTTAATTACATTAATGATTTTTTGCCTCAATGCGGAGCATTTGTACAACTTTAAACTGTGAATGGTAAAAATTCAATTTCTTCAAAATGTTGAAAATATTCAATTACAAATTTTTGATACAGTAATTTCATAGCGAAAATTGTGTGAAGGAAAAAAGTTATATTTTACTTATTTACTGGAACGTATACACCTGTTTCAGATATGTCGATTCCAAAAATGCTGACCCCTGGTGAGTAACTTGGGAATACAGTCAAGTTCCCCGTTTGCTGCTCTTGTCCCTCGCTAATTTTATTCCCCTGTGTACTGTACACCGCGCACCAGTTGCAAGCGAGAAAATACACTCCATTTTCATATACGAAAAATGACAACAACAAGAGCATTTTCGAAAAAACTAACTGAACTGGCCGGTATAATTGCCTTTAGATTATGTCAGTAAAATATGGTGTTCAACAACTAAACCATTTAGAAATAGTTTGGCGGTAGCGAATTTTACAGCCGTGTAAAGCGCCTTGAGAGCATATTTTAGACACGAGACAGTACAGTGGATGCATAGGGCTGAGCGCTATAAACTCATTTGTAGAGTATATAGAATAAAGTTCACCTAATTAATGACACGTAATAACTAAAATTAAATATGTACACTGCCGTCGAAGATTGTCGGTATGACCAGTGCGAATACCATTAGAAATCACTTCTGAATTTGAAACGTGATTGCTCGTTCAAAAAATATGACTGCGTGAGAAGTTAAAAAAAAAAACAAGTAATTCTAGAATTTTATACGTCGACTTCAACTTGTGGCATGACCTAGGAAAGCTGTAGAAAAATCTGAAATTCATACCACACAGTCTTTGAAGTCTTATCTTTAATTAAAGCCGATAAAACTTAAACAAATCTTCCCGGGTTCTTGAGATATGAATAAAAATGAGCACTTTCGGCCTCGAGAGCGGTTATTGTCAATAATTTGTCAGATTTTGTTTCCTAACTTCAATTCGTGCTGTAACTTAGAAAACTTATGAAAAAAAACGGAAATCGAACAAAAGTTCTCTTTAAAAATTTTCCTTTAATTTAATGAAATAAAACTTTAAACATATTGAAGGTTTTCCAAGTTATGACAACAAATGCCAAGCGTGCTTGCGTCGAATTTCATTCGGCGATCACCGCTGTCGTCCAGGCTCTCGCTGATTACGAGACTGTGTGCATACACGCTTGGACAGTTTTAGACTATCTTGAGAATCATTCAAGATTTTTAAAAAGTTTTATTGGCTTAAATTAAATATAAGGACTCAAAGACTGTGTGGTATAAATTTCAGATTTTTGCTACAACTTTCCTAGATTATGCCACAAATTGAAGTTGAGGTACAAAGTTCGAGAAATTCTTCAATTTTTTTTTTTAATTTCTCACGTGGTATGTTCTCTTCACTAGGTCAAAAATATTTCTATTACAGGTCACTCGACGCAGAACTTCATTTTCTTTTCAACGCTTCTTTTAAAAAAGCTTAGCATATTTTTTTTGAACAAGTAATTACGTTTCCAAGTCAGCAGTCATTTTTAACAGCACTCGCACTGGTCCTACCGAAATTTCCGACGGCGGTGTAGTTCAAATTTAACAAAATATAAGAAGACTTTATTCTGGTTTTCTTTATTTCAACAAGGAAAAGATCAATAATCCTCTAATTTACAATTCGAGTCACCTTTACTGCTGATTTATTATTTAAGTCCTTTGCCATGCGTTCATACACTGCCAGGCGTCATACATATCTCTTTTCTCCAAAAAATTATTTGATCAGTAATCGTCAAATTCTAACATGAGAAATAATTAATTAATTACCGTGGCCGACAAAATAACATCAATACTCCTCCTACCCATCGAATTTACACTATCATCCTCTGCGTGAAACCTCCCGCTCGACATTATTAAAAACGCAGCGAATACACAACCCGGTCGTACGTCGCAGATCCCCGCACGAAATGGTATGACATCTGGACTGTTCCCAAATCCATATTCGCCTCGCATCTAATGCCGTCGGTTAATTTTGATGTAACCTAAGACATGCTCTCGTAATTTATAGTCGACAATTGGTTTATGAACAAAAATGTCGAAGGCGCCATTTCTCAAGGAGAGTCCTCGAGAAATAGAGAGTGAGGAAATCTATTTTTTTTAAATAATGTGCTTATTTGAAAATAAAAAACACTTCATTTATTCGAATCATTGTAGTAACATTTATATCTAAAGAATGCATAAAAAATAAATCAATTTGCGATAAAAAAATGTTGATCTAACCATTGTTAATGCATTTAAAAAATGGAGAGTTTCCGTCCATTTTATGGGGGTCTGTATTACTGATATTATATTTGGAAATTGGTGCCTTTACCTTATTTTGGTGAGACTTGATCAAATAAATTAACCGATTTACATACGGAGATGCATATTTTATAACTACCACTAAGAATGTTTACTCAATAAAGTTTGAAACGCTATTATTGCATATAAAAACGATCTTAAACGTTTAATTCACCTTGTATTATCAGTTTATTCTTCCTTAATAATGTTCTTGTCGTAGCCCATTTTTGTAAAAATAAAGGTACCCTTTTAACACTGAGATCTGATATTAAGTAACAGTAGTGATATTTTTTAACGTGGTAATTAATTGCGGTTTCCATGGGCTTCCTAGCCCAGTTCGATCATCTTTAATATGAATGATTTTTTACGGTTTTGTCGACATGATTCGAAATGCGAAATTATGTGAACCCCGATTTCTTTAAAATATTTCCAATTCAGAAATAAATTTTATATTGAATCACAATTTATAATCAATTTCCAGAACTATGATCCTCGAACTGTACCTGCAATTGGAGCTCAAGTAAGAGTGAAATGGACAGATGACAACGTATATGATGGAATTTTTGAAGGCACTAACCACCGCATTATGTACAATGTAAGTTTTGTAACCAGTAGCTCTATTATATACCATATTGCTACTCATAATAGAAATTAATGTTATTTAAATTCCTTATTTGATATGCAGGTCGTCTTTGAAGATAGTTCGCAACTTTTATTGAAACGAAACGAAATCTACAGTCTGCAGGAGGATCTTCCTAAAAGAGTACGTTTGCGTTTGGTGAGTGTGGTTTAAGATTAAGATTTTTATGCATAAAAAAGATTTCGTTTATATTGCGCGACACTTATTATTTCGTTGACTAATTTCTTTATGTTCTTTTGTTTGTTCGCTGCCTGTTTTTTTTTCACAAAAGTCGGTTGCAACTGAAATGAAGCACCGGGCGCACCTTTACGGCATCGAGGAAGAATCGGAAACGCAAAGGAAGCTGAAGCCGGCGAAAAAAGTATGATCGGAAAACAGTTATAATCTCGCAATCTTAATAAAAGTAATCCGTAATTTGTACAAATTCTTTTGAACGTTAGTTCAGAAAGTCGCGTATGCAAGAGGCGCGGACTTTTATTCAATTGACTTCTGATTTTAAGTAATAACTGGGCTAAATTGATTCAATGTCATTATCGGTGTAACTTTTAGTTCTTTTTCCCCGCTCGAAAGATTATCTCGTTCATTACTTACACTTTATCGACCGTGTGAGAGGCGAGTAATTGTATGATATTAATACATAGCATTCTTTATATAAATATATGTATACAGCGTGAAACAGGTCGATTGTATATTTTTAGTGTACATTTAGACGTACAATGTAACTGAATTATAAATCTTTCGCTTCCCAGCACTCTTCATACCTTCATTTCATTGTTTTCACGAAATGCAATTTATTGTTGCAGTGGCGTCCTCTTTTTAGGTCGTAAACAGCACTTTTGTATTCTATACCATTATATACTATACAATATAATCCGCTTCAGTCGCCCATGTTCTTTCCAGATTTTTTTTATCTGTGCGCAATGTTATTCCGAAATTTTTCTTCATCTCTGTCACATCTATGTCCTATGTTTTTAAAGCTGATAGTGGATTGTTGGGTGGTGTGAAAAAAGGAGCTCGTGCTCGTTACTCTTAAAAATATTTTTAACACTCTGTTTCTCTGCGACATCTCTTTTAAAGATGTCAATCAACTTGATCATGAGTATTTTCACGTTAAGGTATTACGTGTAAATAATTAAGTGAAGATCGTTGAAACTTAAAAGGTTTAGCTATACATCACCATTACCCGTTATTCATAAGTTGTGGTATGCTTAATAACTTATACAAGAAGCATTTAGAGATAAGTCCATTGAAATTTGTATCATCTAGAACATCGTTTAATTATTGTGTTGTAAAATTAAGAGGGTTTAAAGCGCTGCACTCACGATCGACGTCTTTGACTAGCTTTGATCTCATTCGCAACTTCGATATAGTATTATTCGGACTGTTCAGCGACGATCCTTCGCAAGTGTAATTCTTTAATCACTAAATAATATAAGTCATACTTATGTATCGAAATGTAGCAATTATGTGGAAACAGCGTGTAATAAAGGACGCTGATCAAATACACAAATCCGTTTTAGACCAATTTATTTAAAAACGTTAAACTCTGGGTGGCCACGGATTGAGAACTTGTTGAGACCCGAAAATGACCGTTAATGGTGACAATTTCAAAGTCAAGTTTTTACACTTTAATAATATCAAGCATAATTAGTCAAGTGTACGTGTCTGAAAACTAGTCCTAGTCGACCTTTGTTAATTCCCTAAAAGAGATTCCTATGACACAACGCATTTTTGACATTTTTCTACCCTGTTTAAAAAAACTCATTAGAAACCGGATTGTAACGCAATAAAATGCCGTTTACAACCTAGATGAGCATCTACCTGAGTCTAATTGAATTTAACTGGGACAAACTTGATACTCTGGGAATACAACCGGCCATAACAGGGCCCCACATGGGGACTTACAGTCTGTCAAGTTAAAGCGTGGGTGGCTTTACTCGTAGTCGGTAAGGTGTATCGACATGATTTTGGTGTCAAAATATTAAGAAGAGCTCCCTCTTTCA
>NC_046659.1:29604572-29628003 GCF_010883055.1 Belonocnema kinseyi | reverse complement strand
CTCGCAGAGTTAGTAAAGGATTGCGAGAAAACATTGACACGATCAGTTTTTCCAATTTGTCGGACACTTTTCCTGTCGAACCACAATTTGGGAAGTCATCAAGATTTTTGGTCTCTTTATACCGCTTTACCCACTTGCTGACGAACGACGACGATTTCCCCATGTACTTTGCAGCTTGATTGTGAGACAATTTGGGACCTTTTGGGTGGGAACAAAGGAACACAGCCTCGAAGCGCGAAGCGTATACGGAACTCCTTTTTTGTAACGTGGTAACAAGATGAGAATTGAAAGCAAACTGAATGTTAAATCAAAAAGCATGAAAGAGGGAGCTCTTCTTAATATTTTGACACCAAAATCATGTCGATACACCTTACCGACTGCGAGTAAAGCCACCCACGCTTTAACTTGACAGACTGTAGTAACAGAAATTAATGATTGTAATTGCTATATGGTGGTCTAACAGGGTATACTTTGTTCTGTCCGGGGTTTTATTATAGAAATTAATCTTGAAAGTTCGTTGCGGTTTTCTATAAGGACCCAGCGTATTTCTGTCTGTTATTCCTTAAACCAAAGGTGTGCGTGTCAAACAGGGTGTATGCGGATTTAAAAATGGACATGGGCCGATAAATGTTTTCAAGTTCATTTCGGCCTCGCAAAAGGGGCTAGCGTGGTTCTTTTTGTAGTTCTTTAAACCAAAGGTGCGGGTGTATAGCAGAGTATATACTGATTCAAAAAGGGACATAGATCGAACAATGTTTTCAAGTTCATTTCGGTCTCGTATAATGGTCTAGCGTGGTCCTATCTGTGATTCCTCAAACCGAAGGTGTGGGATTCTAGCAGGGTTAATATTTTATGTGGATTCAAAAAGGACATAGATCCATAAATATTTTCAAGTTTATTTCGGTTTCATATAAGGGTCTAAGCGTGGTCGTATATGTGTTTCCTTAAATCAAAGGTGCGAGTGTCTAACAGGGTGTATATGGAGTTTCTTTCTTCGGATCTGAAAACTCCTTTCTTCGGCAGGGGGAGGGGTCTTGCACAATAGAATGAAAAATATTTACAGTGCATTTTAGGACCACTCGAATATTAAATTCAATTTTATAGATAGAGTTATTCAGTTTCAAGCATTTTTTATCTAAAAGTATTTTTTTAAGTTCATTTCTCAAATAAATTATTTGTAACTATTTCTAATAGTAATAAATCCTTTGAATTTTGGAGTTTCATAATTTGAACAGAAATTACAAACTAATTTGATAATTTAATTAAAAATTTAAATATCACGATTTAAACTTAAACAATTTTAATTTAAATATTTAATTTAAGCCTTTTTAAATCCACATATGTATTAAATGTTGATATTTTGTCGATAAGATCCAACCGGTTTGATGGCTTAATAGATTAGGGCGTGTGGTAGATATTTAGGTTTAGACTCAGGTTTAGGTACTTAAGCTAGGATTCTAATCCCCAGCGAGTATGTTTTTTCAAATTTTATAAGCGTGCGATTATGTTTGTAAGTGACCGTGCGTGTAATTGTATAATTTCAAAAATAAATTGAATGCTTCGATAATATTTGAAACCTTTTTTGCAAATTTATCATATTACATCATGTTTTGAGTCGCTGTACCGAATAGATTCCATCTAGGACCAGATAGGAATCGGATAAATCTTTCTAAGCACCGTTTACATTCTTAACTAATTATAATCGCACATTATTATCTGTTATGTTTCATATAAAATCTATAAATTTAAAATAGCTAATCATTACGATCATTTTTAGTTAGTCACTATACTCAGCGAAAACTTTGGCGCGTCTGGATATTCTGCGACGCGACTTTTCCAAAAATCCCATAGAAAAGTTAAATTGAATAACTTTATTCGAAGTTAAGATCAATTGAGTATTAACTTGCGCCGTAAAATGTCGAAAATTCGAGGTACTTCATTACGACATTCCGTCACGGTAGAAAAATCCCTTTTGGGGAATTAAAAAAGTCCCACTACGCGACTATGACTACGATTTCGTGGACTGTGAAAAGATCAGAGACAAGTTTTTAGGCGGATACACTAAAAAAAGTTGGTGACACTTTAACAGTGAAATTGTAATCAACACGTCTAAGAATGGCAATTTTACAACTGTTCGTAACTTTACAACTAGTAATCATGCATTATTACGTTCGACCGTAAATCCACATCGTTCAAGAATGCAATTTTACCGAGTGCAATCTGATTTTACCACTTGAGACGTGATGTTTTTGCAGTCGATTGTAATTTCACTATTAGAGTTTTAGTTGCTTTTTCCAGTGTACACTAGAGGAATTTTGTCCCATTAAGCAATTATAAATATAAGTATTTAAACTTAAATCGAACCGGACATGGCGCATCAAACCAAAATTTCTGGAACTCGAAACATAAGTGTACAAAAATTGTCATTTAGAAGAAAATTATCGCAAAACTTATGTTTAATTGATTGAAATTTGACCTTTGCTCAATAACATCCAAGTTTCAACAATAATACAATAATATTAAAAAAATATAAGTTGAAAATAACATTTTTTTTCATAATATAGAAATAATTAAGTTCAATCACAACATAGTCACACAACAAGTCAAAAATGGTGTTTTTACATATAATAAAAATTCTGACTTGTACATATATTTTTTTAAAATTCCTAATCTTATATTTGTTCACTTACAAAAACTAAACCTATACAAAGTTTGTAGTAATTTTTTAGCCCATAGAAAATAGGTTAAAAATGCGAATCTTTGACCTCTAAGCGTGCAGGTCAAATATTCACAGATTTCAAGTTTGTTGTGGCCATTTATCTTCTCAAAAGACAACTTTTTAGCACAATTATATTTTGAATTCAAAATCCTTAGTTGCTAAACAATTATAATGTCCAAATTTTAAACTTCAGAATTGAATAACTTTTGATCGAAAAGCTTAATTTATTAGACAATTTCAAATATATATTTAACTCAATAATTAGACAATGTCAAAATTAAACGTTTAAAATTTAACCATTGAAGACGTTTTTCAAGAAGGGGCCTGAGTATTGTTTTGGTCAACATAAAACTAAATGCGCAGAAAGAGCCTATGACATGTCATCTACTGAATTATGTAATAAAAAGTATATTAATAATCTGAATTAATCCTTAAATTGATTATAAAGTATGTTGATTGTCGAAAATGAATCTAAGTAATTTTTCAAATGTCTGCTGATATTAGAGGTTAAATATAACTTATGATAGAAATGGAACAAGTCTAAACAAAAAGCTGAAATTTTTAAAAATTTGATAAAATTTAAAAAAAAATAAGACAGAACATCCTTCAATGAATAAAAATATCAGCTAAATCATGAGCTGCATCTTATTCTTGAAAACTGAACTAAGTATCATAAAAAACGAACAAAAAAATTAATGAACCTAACACGGAAAAGAAGTTAAAAGAATGTTAAAAAGTTAATTATAATTTTAAGTTTTCTATAATAGGTTTGAAGTGACGTGTCTTAAATAAAAAAGAGATAGATGGAAATTGTTCAGTAATAAAGACTATGGGAAACAATGCTTAATTTTCCGAACGATCTTATAGAATATGCATTGTGGAAAAAGGATCTTAACAGATATGTAGTGAGATCTTGTTTCCTTTTCATGTAATGTTTTTCTCAATATCATTGCAGATCAAACTACAAATTTAGTACACCCGATATATAAGAGTTTATAAGCCCTAATTGAAAAAATATATGTGATTATTATTATAAATTGAAGCTAATTCACTTTTTTTCTTTTTCTCAACATCGAAATATTACTAAGGCTCCTTTTAAGAAAACGATTTAATTTATAATTTAAGATTACGGCACGTCCATTCATTATGAGTCTATGTGCTGACAGCGCCGTGTATGAAACTATTCTCTATGCTTGTGGCCCTTAATCAGAATGTGGCTTTGGTTCTAAACTTTGAGGCCCCGTGGTTGAATGTTTTTGTCTAATTTTTTGCATACGCCATCTACATGCCCATATCTCGAAGCAAGCCAAGCTGATTTTTCGATCAAATGTGTTTATATTTTGTTTAATAATCAAGGTAGAGAACAATAGCGGTGACGCTCATTGTTAGCTGCCCATTTCCGCAGCGGGCCTGAACGAATGAACCCAGAAATTGTTATGATTTTGCGGATAGTTAGAAAAACTTACATTATGAAATCATAAGTAATTAAATTGAAATTAGAAGAATCAATTTATTTATATAATTACAAGAAAGTGAAAAAATTTATGAAAATCGGCATTTTTCTACAAAATTTACACTAAAGACGGTACTTTTTAAAAAATTTCCACAGGAATAATTTTTATTCCATAAGTAGAGTGTTTTAAAGTATTTTTTAAATCCCTATCTAGAAAGTAACATATTTTATTCATGGCATTTAATACTTAAAAAAAAAAGTATATTCACGTAAGGTTTTCCCCGTAAATTGTAAAAAATATTATTCTCTGCAATTAATGACACTGTCAACGAATCGTAAAAGTACTCTTTTTGGCCTAAGATATTAAGCAATCGAGTACTCGGTTCTGAATTTGTAGGCCGCATGTTTGAATATTTTGGTCTCAATTTCTTGCATACGTGATCTGCATAATCATAACTTGAAGCACACAGAGCCGATTTTTTAATAAAATGTTTATATTCTACATTATACGCGGTGAAAATGTATAGACAGATAACACTGCGCGTTACTGCTATTGTTCATCCGTCTTTGATTCTTTGACAAAATATAAATATTTTATCGAAAAACTGGCTCTGACTGCTCTAAGATATGATTATGTAGATAGCATATGTAGGAAATTGGACAAAACTATTCAACCGTGCGGCCTCAAAATTTCAAACCGAGTACCCATTTGCTGAATATCTTAAACAACAAAAAAAGTATTCTTATCATTCGTAAATTTTGTTAGTAATTCCGGAAAATAATATTTTTTAACGATTTACCGGGAAAAATTGTTGAAACAAATAGATTTTTTACAGTACTAAATATTCTGCAGAAAATAACTTTCAATCATTTTTACGACTTACATGGGACCTACTTGGAAAGACTATGCTTATGGATTAAAAATTATACATGTGGAAAAAAACCTAAAAAATAGTGTATTTATCGTGGATTTGGTAGAAAACTATATTATAAATGCACAGAAGTTATTTATTCCCTAAATATTTCCATATTTACTTCGAATGTAAACCAGTTTTCATGAATATTTTTTTCACTTTCTTGTGATTATATAAAGAAATTTATTTTGCTAATTAAAATAAATTAATCCATGATTTCGTGATGTCAGTTTTTTAACTGGCTCAATTTCATAACTATGCCCAGGTCATTTTATCGTTGAAGATATCAGATTGTTTAATCGGTTCTAAATTTTGGGGCCGTATGATTGAATATGTTTGTCTGCTTTATGCATGCGTCACCTACATAATAATATCTCGGAGCAAGTAGAGCCGATTTTTCGATAAAATGTTTATATTTTGTTTAGTAATCAAAACCGGACGAATACTAACAGTCACGGGCAGTTTCAGCTGTCTATGCATTTTCGCCGCGTATAATTTATAATATATAATCTATAATGTAAACATTTTATTCAAAAATTGACTCTGTGTGCTTCAAGATATGATTATGTTGGTGACGTATACAAGAAATTAAAGACAAAAATATTCAACCGTGTGGCCTACAAATTCAGAAGCAAGTACTCGATGTAAGTACTAAATATCCTGAAGAAAATATATTACTCTCTAAATATGTTTATTGTGTCATTCAGTTAAGAAAATAACTGTTCACAATTCTTACATCTTAAAGGGGAAACAATTGTTTAAATAAATAATTATTGTTTAAACAAGTCAGAGTTAATTAAAAAATACTTTGAAATCTCAATTATTACTGGAAATATTTAACGATTTTCATGTATCTTTTTTTTCAATTTCTTGTAATTCTATAAATAAATTAATTCTGCTAATTAAAATTACATTCATTTATGATTTCATCATGTGAGTTTTCCGAACCGACTATCATCTCATAACAATGCCCGTGTTTATTCATACCGGATAATTCGACTCGCTCCGGGGTGTCTGCCGACTGGAGTTTGACGAAGCTCAACAAGCTCGCTGCGGAAATACATATACAACTAATATGGAGTTTATCGAAAAATCGGCTTTGCTTGCTCCGAGATATGGCATAAAAATTCAGAACCGATTACATATTCTGATAAAGAGCTTCATCGAAGCGCAAGGTCTCATACACGGCACTGTCAGCAGATTCATATTTAATGGTGACTTCAATTTATAGTCCAGTCATTTGGTCGTAAAAATAGGGCGAAGATGGTAATTTTTGGGGTAATCATTTTTTTCCCCTCTTAAGTACTTGATTTGGGGGTGCATAGTATGGGGTCAGGTTCTGTGAACAGGATTTTGTCCCGGAACACGGAAATTTTTTTGGGAAAAGGTGCAAAATATTGTATTCCATTGGATTGGTGCTTTCCTGTACATTTGAGAGGTAAAAGTGTCCTTACAAAATTAAGGTAGATAGCATTCTGCGTGCAACTACAAAAAGTCGTTCTATCACCAACAGTTTCGGAGTTTTTGCCTTTCAAAAAACCCCGATTTTTTCCACTTTTTGGCAAAAATCACTTTTTTTTTGTTTCTCTGTAGCTCGGGTTCTGATGGCCAGATCTAAAAATGGTCTACAGATGAATTAAAGCAGACGTAAATACATATAATTAAAAAAAAACATTGTGTTAAGTATAATAGATCGCGAGTTAGCACCTGCCAAAGGTGACCCATTTCGACCTGAATTTTAAGGGGAATGCCCAGAGTTTAGTTTTTTTGTAAATAGCTCGTTTTGGGGTTCTCACTGCAGAAAGTTCCTAGAGAATGAATACAAGAGGACTTAATTTTGCGTAAGTTAAAAAAAAGAGAAAATGTTCCTACTCCCAATAGGTCACGGGTAATGACCTTCCAAATATGCCATTTTTTTCGTATTTTTTCTCCGAAAATCCGAAAGTCGTGTTGGTTCGATGAAAAAAGACCAAAAATAGACATATTTGGAAGGTCATTACTCGCGACCTATTGGGAGTAGGTACATTTTCTTTTTTTAGCTTACGCAGATTTAAGTCCTCTTGCATTCATTCTCTAGGAACATTCTTCTGTGAGAACCCCGAAATGAGCTATTTACAAAAAACTGAACTCTGGATATTATCCAAGCTACAGAGAAATAAAGAAAAACATGTGATTTTTGGCAAAAAATTGAAAAAATCGGGGTTTTTGAAAGGCCGTAAATCCGAGACTATTGGTGGTAGAACAATTTTTTTTTTTAGTTTTACGCAGTATTTTATCTACTTTAATTTTTGTAAGAACACTTTTACCTCTCAAATGCACAGGAAAGCACTAATTCAGTGGAATGTGAAATTTTGTGCCTTTTTCCAAAAAACTTTCCGTGTTCCGGTACGAAATCCTATTCACAGAACCTGACCCCATATAGGGACCTTGTAGTGAGGGACGCGCCAAACGCTATGCGGAGAGGGGAGTTGGAACGGAAGTTGGACCCAGCGGTAGAAGGCGCGATGTATTTAAACGGCAACAAACACGACAAACACTAAGCATATCGAAGGTACTGAAGCGTGAAGCTATAGCAATTTCAATAACTGTACAGTATCTGCTGCTGGAACGAAAGTATCGCTCTCTTCTCGCTCGACCAATCCGCAGTCAGCTGCCCGATTAGCGCGTCCCTTACTACAGGGTCCCTAACCCCATATTATGCACTTCTAAAATGAAGTACAGTAGACTTCACGACACTTCTCGCTACGACAGTTCTCGTTTCCCGATTTCTCCTTCGTTCGCTTACCCTCACTCCTTGTCTCATCACACGCAACCGCATACGTGGCCGGATACACCTACTGCCCCTAACGCGGCTTGACGCAGGAGAGAGGGTAAACTGACACTTCCTGTTCGCTTCCCCTGCATCCCCGAAAAGGAGAAGTGTCGTAGAGTCTAATGTACTTTAGAGAAAAAAATGACTGCCTCAGAAATTACCATCTAAAAGTACCAGATAACTGGATTATTAAGAAAATGAATCATTTAACATTTTGTACAATATTTAACTGTGAAAGATTTTATGATTATACAATTCTTAATGAAATGTTAAAGTTAAATGATTTCAAAATAAAACGTTCCAAAGTTTATTGTTTAAAATTGTTAACAGTTAAAATAGAGTGCTGATGTGTTAGTTGAACACTTAAAAAAAGAATCATTTCAAACTTGTAACTATGTTTAATTGCGGAAGGTGTCATGATTGAACTATCTAAATGAGGTGTTCACCATTAAATGAATACAAATTCCAATATTTAAACTCAAAGTTTTAATTTTAAGCGGTAAGATTAGTTTGATAAATTCGGTTGATTGTTAGAATTTCAATATTGTTTCATTTCGTAAGTCTTAGTTTTGTAAATAAATTGAAACAGTAGAATTTTGAAAATTACCTATAATTTACCATTTGGCAATATTATGTTCAACAATTTAAATTTGTAAAAAAATGAACCATACAGGTTTTTAATATTTTTATTTCACAACTTTGCTTTAAAAATTATTTAGTTTTCAACTAAGTTTGGAATCGTGCAATTTTCAGCGCTTCATAGTTGAAATTGTTCGTTTTTGTTAATGCTTCTAATTTGAATTTCTTTCACTTCAAGCGTTTATCATTGGATATCCTATCAAATAATTATTATGTTAATTTAAACTTATATAGTCTTAAATTTGTTTAAACTTCGGGTTTTTAAGCTTAGTACTAAACCTTTTAAAGTTTAAAAGCTTTTGAATATGAAACTTGTTCAACTTTGATGGCTTGCAATTAAAACACTTCTTTAAATTCTTTAAATTGTAGTTTAGTTTCAAACCAGGAAAAGGATAAGATTTTTTTTTCTTAGATTTTAGTGGCCACCTTTGAAATACTTGACTTGATTTTCGTAAATTCATTTAGTATCTCCTGTCTTTGTTTTATTTTCAGTGTTAACTTTCGAAGTTTTACATTATTCGCTTCTGATCTTGATATTCAATTTTATCATGAAGAGTACAATTGTACATATTTAGTCAAGTCGAATCAACCGCTACATTGCGGATGACGTATCCTTTAATAAGAGAGCAAGGAAACCAAAACAGCCAAGCTCGAGTGAACTCAATGCTGACCCAAATTTCGTTAACTTATTATTAACAGCGGCATAACTTCATAAGGTTTTGAGATGAAATGCAAGCAAGGAGAAGTAGGAATTAAAAAACTGTTATTGCATTAGGAAACGAAAATTGTAAACGTTATGTATATAGCAGTGCGTCTAAAAATAGTTCAAATTTCTTTTATTTTGAATTCAGGAGCAGTGCCTAAATTGAAAATAATATTTGACTTTGATACAATAACTCTTCTTCTTTCATTATACTGTCAAGTTTTATGATTTAGTGAAGAGTTTATCGTACAATCTTTCTCGACTTTTTTAAAGACAAGTGCAAGTCAGGTAAGTCGTTGTTACTGCGATATGGATAAATTCATGAAGAGGCAGGTGCTCTTTTAACTTACAATTAGAGAGATAATATTAAGTACAATCATTCTAATGCTATAGGATTAGAGAGTATAATAGTAGTAATAATTATTACTTTTTAATTTGATTAATTAAGATCAGGAGAGCAGAATTAAATTGATTGTCTATTACATAATTAGGTTTACTTAGCAATTAAGATAATTTATTTTACTCAGTTAAAAATTATTTATCTAAAATCTCCTTTTTTATAAGCAAGCTTAATCTGAATATATTTATAAAAGATGGAATGAATTGAAATTTCGCCTTTCGCTCTTCTTAATGTTTGAAACTTATTGTCTAGAAATTGAAAAAAAATGCGATGAAAACTAGTGCGACTCGACCCTTACCTGGCGAGGTGTTCTTGTTTGATGTTTTGTATTTAAAATATAGTATTGTATCGTACATCAATCATTTTATTTCGTCATTAGACATGTAGAGAGGAATATTTATTTTCACAAAATCTGAGATAAAGAAAAGTATCTCAACAGATAAGAGGTAGAGCATAATGTATTGTACTCCACTTGCCTACTTTATTGTTGAGATCTTCATCTTCGTTTTAAAAGATAATAATAGGTAGTAGGGCAATCATTATTTATCTGCTTAGATGTTTATTAAAGTAATTTCACATTGATTTTTGGGCTTCTTTCATTCCCGACATACATTGTCCTTTTAGATAATTTTTAATAATTTGGTAATTATCTGTATTAAATTTTCCAAATAATGACCCACCGTTGTCGGTAATATCCGATAAATTTTTATTGAATTGAAAATTACGTATGCCCACTTAAGAATAGTACAAGCATTTGAACATATGATACACTGCTGTTATGTTATGAAGTTTGTTTAGTAAATCAGTAAATCAATCTTCCTTTTTTGATACGAAGATACACAGATATGCTTTTAATTAGGAATGAAAAATAATTTGAAGTACTCTTGTTGCATCTTGCTGTCGACGCCAATGTCCATATCTTGTCAGCTTAGCGTTCATTGTCATTGCTGAGCTGTAACAAAATTGGGAAAATCGTTAATAAGTTAAACGATGTATGTATCACACATAAAACCGACGGATTGTAGGGTGGAGTATAAAATTCTTTTTCTACGAATTTCAGATACAGGCTGGCTAGTTACTACAGATCCTATGTCTGGAAAACCTGGGAAAGGCCTGGCATGTTCAGAAGAAATTTTTTAAGTCAACAACTTTTTTTGTTATGCCTATGTCTCTTCCTGTCTCCGAGTCTCGAAGAAGGAACGAGAAGCATACAAAAACCAGCCCCACTGCGATCCTGTTAAACCTGAAATTTTATTTTCTCAAACTCTTTTGCCAACATGTTGTTTCTGATCAAAAAATGAATCTGGGAAATTCAAAAATATTTATCATCACAGCTTTGCTACTACATGACACCCAACCAAAATATATATTTTCAAATTTTGATTAGTAATTATAGCTGCAAAAGTAGTTTATTTTTAGAATATGTTCACTTTTTACTTTCTTGACCTTTGTGGCAAGTGTAAATGATTTCACATTTTTTGATTCCAAATTAGACCAAAAAATTAATGATTGTAAATTATCATCGCTTGTAATTGAATCATATTTATCAATTGCAAATTGAAGAATTTGTATTTAAATTTAGCAAAAATGGATAAATCTTTAATGGAAGATTAGTAAAATTAGTCATTTAAACTTTAAAGTGTACAAATACTGAATGTAAACCTTTTAAAAAATTTGCAATTCCAAAAAAAGCATTCATCTTGTGAACAAATTTAAAAATGGTAGGTTTATAGAAAAAAGTATCATAGAATATAAAAAGAATGGATTGTAAAATTCTCAGTTTTAAAAATACAGTACAAGTCCGATAACTTTCCAACTTCGGGGCTGTAGGGGCGGAAAATTCCAGGAATTGCGGACGCATGCGTAAATCATGGGCGCAAGTCATGAGCAAAATAGCTTACACTTCCCGGACGGCAAGTTATCGGACTTGTACTGTAGTCTGAAGTAGACATTTCTTTCAATTCGAGAGGATTTAAATAAAAAAGGTTCAAGTTTTTGCAAGAATGAAAGTTTAAATTAAATAATGGAATATAAAATTAAAATTCTGGAATTTGCAAGCAATGCAATTCATAGAAAATAAGAACTTGGCAACCTTTTTAAACTAATAAAATTGTTTAATTCAGTGTATTCATTTTAAAAAAGAATGTAATATAAATGCTTAAACATGCCTCATTTGAAAATAATATATGTTGAGAAGTTACAAATTTGAGAATGAAAAAGTTTAAAATTCAAAAATATCTTTAAACTATTCAATTTAGAAATTCTAGAATTTAGAGAGTTAAAGACGAAAGTAATCATATTTCCCGTGCGGTAAAAGCTCCTTTCAGCCCCCTTTAGAATGACGGACCCTGGCAGGAGCGTGCGTAGGTGATACACGCGGGGAAAATCTACGAGGACCCCTGCGGAGGGACAAGGTCGTTTGCCCTCACAGTTCAACGAATAAAATTTGTAAGTCTAAAGGATGAATATTTATTTGACACTACAAATTTTAAGGTTTCAATGAGTTATGACTTACAAAAAATGAATTGTTGTCAAAAATCCGATGACACATTTTTAAAATTCGAACTCTGAAAATATGGATATTCCATACGGGGCTACCGCAGGGGGCCTTGATTGGTTGCTCCACGGATCAGCGATTAACATTTTCAAGTCTAAAGGATAAATTTTTTTTTAAGTACAAATTTCAAGATTGCATCAGTTCAGGCGCACAAAAAACGAATTTCTGACAAAAATTCGATGACAGTTTTTTTAAAATTCGAACTCTGAAAATATGGATATTCCATATTCACCTTTTAAACTGTCGCGAAAGAAACTTTTTCCTGTTTTTTTTTTGTTTAAGGAAAAAATTCTAAGTTCCATCTTTACGAAAAATGGTAAATTATCAGAAAAAAATACATTGGCAGCCAAGTACAGAATACCATTATTTTTTTAGAGATATGCCAGTACAGGTAGCAGGACCCCCTCAATTTTTCCACACTGGTTAGAGATAATTTATTCATGTTATTAAAATTGAGGGAGCTCTCGAATATCAAAAAATTAGTTTTCAACGGAAAACTAGCTTCTTCAAACGTTCAAATTTTCGACAAATAGAAAATCGAGTTTTCCTAACTTTCATTACAAAGTATTATGAGAAAAATATCATAATTTCAGATCTTTTTTTAAAAGCCCCAAAATTTTATACACAGTACAATTAATATTTTAAGTTTCGGACGTTCAAGTTATGATTGGATGCATTAAATGTTTAATTCCTTTCATTAACTTTGAAAATATCAGATACCTTTAAAGGGTACAAGAAAGTTTCTGTTGAAACTGCAATTTCTCCGGAGTCTGCAACACACAAGTATCTACCCATGTCCTCCCATATAATATGATCTATCACAAGATCACCGTTTTCCAGAACACTATATCGGGAGTCAACAGCCGAAGAAATCCGTCTGTCCAAAATGTCAAGCCAATATATTTCAGGTCGAGGATTGCCACTAGCTCTACAAGGAATGATAACCGTAGATTCCAGATTGGAAAACATGATGCTTGCGTGTAGAGTAATTGTTGGTTTGTTGTATTCACTGCATGTACCTTCTTGACCTGCTAAACATGCAAAAAATAAGACTATAAGAGATCGGTCTTATAATTTGTGAATAAGAATGTGAAGAGTTGAAGATCAGCAATTGAGAATGTTTTTAATAAAAGTTAAAATGTTATTTATATTTGAATGCTAATTAAGAAAATAAAATTTTTTATTTTTAGAGTTCTTAATATTTTTTCTTTCAGCATAAAATATTATTTCAATTTACCTTCTACTGTTAAAATAGTGCTGGCTACTTCAATTTTATCACCAGACACACCGGCGCAGTGAATAAACCCTTCATCGTCATGCGTTACGCATTCTATCACTAACTTTCCAGTTACCCGAGATATTCCTTCCCAAGATGCATCTGCGACTCCATTTTTCAATACTTCGTTGAGCTGATATTAGAACAAGTTTTTGATTAAGTTCTGAATTTTTTTAGTTTCTAAATAGTTCTATATTATTTATGAGAAGTATAGGGGAAATTTCGTGACTTTTACTCACGAGACAAATATCTGGGGTCGTTCGCAAATCTCGTGATGAAAAACATAGACAAAGTTGCCCCCCCCCACCCTCTCGTAACAAACCATGACGATGTAAAGACCCCTCCCGGAGGTTCATGTGACGCATTTTCGCAACCGTCCTTCATTCCTATTAGTAAGACAAAATTTGTTTCATTTGAATATTATAATTAATAATACTCAAATGAAAAACATTTTATTTCGTACTCTATATATACTGGGATTTGGAGTAGTATTTGCACTTCAACCATCAGCTAACTTCACTTCGTTGACTGCTGAGGGGGAAAACAAGGGACCAAATGCATTGAATTCGGTCCATTTTTGCCTTACTTTGCTTATATCTTCGTAAAAACGAATTTTTTATAAATAAATGTATTTGAAAAATAGTTTTTATTTTTTAAGAACGATTTAATGAAATAATTGAATGATAATAATTGTTATTCATTGCGCAGATTCAGGGGCACCAACTCCGGGGGGCAAGTCTGGCAGCCGCCCGACTTGTTTGTAGAGGGGGGAGGTTCGGAAAATTGGGAAGTATATTGTGTAAATAAATTATCTAAAAATGCACGATAAATGAGGGAAAATAATTAAGAAAAGAAATTGAAATAAAACAGAACGTGCACAAATTCATAATTCGCACGATTAAATTTATATTTATCAACTGGTTCACTAATAATACATATGTGCAATATGCAAAAACGTATCCTGATTAATTTGGTCGATTACAACAAATAGATCGTAGAAAAGTTTGATTAATAAATTTTGCCTAAACAGTTTTTTAGAAACCGATTGCAACATTTTCTAACTTATCATCAGGCCAGCCATGTGCTCGAATCCATGCATAATTTTTCAACCCATAACATTAGTTTTAATTATTTTTAGATTTTCAGATCACTTTTGAGTCATTTAAACATTTCTCTTTTTTACATCTCCATGTTTTATAATATTAATAGAAACTAAATAATGAATAAACGCTGTTTCCTAATGTTCTAAAAACATTGAAAGTTTTTCAAAAATATGTAAAATGATAATGATTTAATCAAGTAATATTTAACATATTCTCGATCCACCCTCACACCATTGTAGAAAATCTCTACCCCTTATTAGAAGTTTATACTCCTCCGGGGTTAGGGCCGCTTAGTAAAACCTTAAATAATTTTTGAATAACTGATAAAAATAAATCATTTAAGTCCTAACAATTTAATATTTATGCGAAATAGTATATTAGAGTTTTAATTTTAGATTATTTGCAATGTAATTTGATCTCTTATACTTTTTTATATTCAAATTGCCCAGCGAGTTACGCCATTCCAGTAGCATTATGCATATTTTTAAAGTATTCTATCACTGCAAACTGAAACTTGCATTTCCAACCATGGCTGTGCTCTTAAAAAAAGCAGTTATGCTACCTGCATAGCCAGCACAACCCCAGAACGCGTGTTTTCAAAAACGAAACTGACTAAAACGCGACTCAGTGAGATTGTGCCCAGAAAACTCTACAGTTATAAAAGCTTTGCTGTATTGGTAAAGAAATAGAATACAATGCTTGTAAAGTCGAATATTTGTTTAGCTTTGTAAACATTACGTACTTGCATTTGAAGAATTTATTTGCTATATAAGTGCCTGAGGAAATAAATCTGTTTTTACGTACAAATGTATCACAATTGTTATTATTTTGATAATCGCTCTCGGTTTTTTTTTTGCTTATCACATTCTTTTTTCTTAAAAAATGATAATACGGAAAATAAGAATATGCTAGACACAAATCAAAAGAATTATTTATTAAAAAGATATAACATTTTTTGTAAGGCGTGTCACGACAAATTGTCGAAAATGTAATGTCACGCAAAAAAATGCTCATTTAAAAAATTTTTGAATTAAAAAAAGAAATGCAACAATCCTTACAGGGGTGGATACCGACTGCAGAAAAAAATATCGATTTTTTTCGCTCAAAAAAGTTGAATTTTGCAACGACATGAATGTTCTCAATTTTCACAAACCCTCGAAATCCAGTAAGGTCTCTGGTACACGGCTAAAATAAAATAATGACAATAACTGTAAGTTTCATAATTATAATAAATAAAATAATGCTTGAATAATAAAATAAAAACACAAAGGAATGAGATGGTACAAGAAAAACCTGTAAATATTTTGATCCGCATGTTTGATTAAAAATATGTAATATTTTCCAAATAATAATGTTCCAAATTTCCAAATGCGAGGCGCACGTCATTTGCGAATCTGCTGGAACGCAGTTCCATTTTGACTAGACAGAAGATGAAAACCAAAATGAAAATTCGTTTTTTTCTTTTATTCATATCTATTAACATTTATTATTTATATTTCATTTTATTTACACTTGGAATCTAATTGAAGGAACTCTCACTTCACCCTCAGTATTCTACGAGGTGTTTCGCTTACCTTCATTTACAAAAATGCCCAACGAAAAAAAGGCGGCATTTAAACATTGAAGAAATGGACCAAATATTCTTTATCAGATAGAAAAATCCAATAGAAATAGTTCAGATGGCCCTTACGTTTGGATTAAGAGAATGTTTTGTTTGATTTCAGGCGAGAAACCTTCGGACCATGCCCGCGTCCAGTTTACAATTGTATTATCAGTGTATATTATTTTATTTTTTCTCAGAATTATACCTTGTTTATTATTATAGTAGAGAGCTAGCGATCACTTTTAAAAATAAAAAATCCTACTAACAATTTTTCGGTAAAACCGAAGACCTAGCCACTCTATGGTTTCGCAGACCGACACGACACTTTCAAAGTTTTCACTGCCGCTGCTACTGCGATACAGAGCTGCGTAGTATACCTTACTGTTAGGGTTGTATATAAAGTTGTTTCCCGCACAGATCCCAAGTATCGCCCTCTAACTATTTCCAAATAAACATACTTGCAAATAACGCGTTGGTCCACCAGACCATAGTATGGGCTTCTAGTAAGAAACTGCCATGTCATGGGTGAAAGTGAAAAAGAAGTAAAAGATCGAAGAGAGTTTGAAATTTATTAAAACATTAACACATGCGCAGCAAAATAGTATATTGTGCTACAAGTGCGGAAAGTAGGCATTTTCACATGAGTGTGAAGTTAGCTGTACGAACCAGAGACGACCCGAAGATGAGCCGATGACAAGTACTGTAAACTTCACAAGAGTTTCAACTGCCTACTTTGAGCTCCTGTAGCACACGATATTTTTTCTAACAAATGGGGGAAATTTTCGATTTTAGAAACAATAAGAACCAATTTTTTGAAAATTTATGGTAATCTTTGGAAATTTATGATAATCTTTGAAAACTTATAGTAACATTATAAAAACTACCTAAAAATTCCGAAAATTTTTGGTAAATTTGTAAATTACCGAAAATGCAAAAAAATTAGTGTATCCCAAGTTTCTGGGAAGAAATTCAAAAATTTCTGAAAGTTTATGGATAATTTGGTAAATTAAAAAAATGTATGAAAAATTAGCTAAATTTCAAAAATTTTTCAGAAATTTATGAAAAATGAGCAAATTACCGATAATTCCATATATCTAAAAGTTTTCGAAATTTTCGCAATAGCAAGAAAAAGTAATTTTACTCAAAGAGAGCAAGCGTAGCAGCTACAAAAGGTCTTTTTATCATTGCTTTTTACCACGGTTTTGGAATTGGTCACTTCCCGCACGTAATAAATGCGTCGAAAATCGAAAATTTCGTGCGTGAGTTAGAAAATAGTTGTTTTCTATTGTACGGTTTGGAAATTCCATAAAACCTGATAAGGCCCTACGAATAGTGGGCGAAACGTAGTTTTGTACAATACGTTAAATAAAAGGACCATAAAAACGAAAACCTTCCATCTTTGTTGTTAGCACAATCTTGGTCGAAAACTTTTACATCTATTTAAATTAAAAATCATAGTTTTTATTAAATAATTTTAGTAAATTTTCCTAATGACTTTCCTTGAACTAGTTCGAAAAGTACAATTTCTTTGAAACAATTTAAAAAACTAAAACGTACTATATATTTAATTAGAAACAATGTTTTTTTTCAATGTGAAATTTTATTAACTCTACACTTAATTAAATGAAGTGGACCGATAGTCGTGGGGGCTAAAGCGTAGGCTTTGGACCCTCTCCGTCGGTTTGCGAGTTCGATTCCCGCCTCGCACTCTGGAAGAGCCTTCGGCGGTCCATGCGGTGACCACTAGCCTAGCAAGGGAGTTGTTCATCTCCGGAGAGTCGTGGGAGCGGTACCTCTACAGAAAAAGGTGTTCTCTAAGTACTTAAATCTTTTGCTCTTGGTGGTTCGAAACCCACCTTAAACTGTAGGTCCCCTTTCCACCAGCAGGTAAGTATGTCGAGGGTGTGTAAGCGAATATGGAAAAGGGTGCAAGAAAAAATATAATCCCTTATGGGACACATTAGAAGCTTTCATTCCACTTAATTAAATGATCTTAAAATACAATAATCGACCATTCATCTCAAGCCGACTGCAGGAAAACTCTTCGAGTCGCAAACAATTCTACAATCCAATCACTCAATCATCTTTGAAAACATTTAGCGACCTGAAAACACAATCAAAAATTAAAATAAATGAACGTACAAAAAGTTTATTCCTCCAGAAATCGTTTATCAAAGAGCACTTGTCATAACCACGAAGCGCAATGATATTGATTTGGCTGTTGCTCTGAGCTACCCGCTTACTGCAATTCTTAGTCCATTATTCACACCAGACAGTTCGAGACCAATAATAATTAACTCAGATTTGATGCACGTACTTGAGAAAGAAGTAGCAGAATCTATTTCTTCTAAAATTCTTATTTCGGAAAACTTTACTGTTATTGTTGTGTTGGAATGACTCAGTTGTAATCATTGAATATTAAATCGCTATGAAGATTTAATGATGCAGGTTGTGGAATAATGGAACGAATTATTAGATGTATGGCGTACGCTGATAAAATTCATTTGATTTATGATCGAGACGACGATTTATCTCCATCCCGCAAATATGGTAACGTGGGGAATAAATTGGACATCAATAGAGGTAGGCCTCTTCCACATTTTAAGAAACTTCTTGGAAATAACGAAAACAAATCTAAGCTGACTAAAGGACCCCTTACTAAATACATTGAAAATGGCTCTCCGTGAAGTTGGTTCGAATTTTGCCATTTCGCACATCTTTTCATGTTGAATGAAACATGTTAATGCCAAAACTTAATCCTATGCGCCGTAATCTGCTGTCCGGATACTTAACGTTTGGTTGATGTTGAGCGTACTCTAAGTACATAGGATGCAGGCGCCATGTGCACATGTACCCAAGGTCCTGTCTTCTGATTGATAGGTATAGTAGTAACTACCAATTACATTTTCCTCTTCTATTTCTTCTTCATCGTGCACACAGTATGAAATGGAAGACTTGATTCTTCGTTTCACGGCTAAATCGAGAATACTGTTTCAATCTTATTAGCCCAGGGACATTCATGTTCATATCAAATTTCTTCTCCACCATCTCTATCTAGTTTATCTTGGATGCATGAAGGAGCAAGATATACCTGATAAATACCAATGGTAAGATCTCATAAATATTGTAAATCAAGAATAGGAAAGTCAGGAGCCACATTTTTTTGAAGTCGAACTCACTGAGCGCTTCTCATGCGTAGATTTTCAACCTCTACAAGCGCTTATAATACGTTTAGAGTTTAGTTTTTCCGAATAATTTCTCTTGCGTGTTCAAGTGTTACGCCTTCTATAAATATTGGTGGGTGAAATCTATTAATGATTGCGGCAGCGATGGAATAAAATTCGTGAAGGTGATGTAGATGATGCATAGTAATTGTTCCTTTAAAGTATTTGAATATGGAGCGAAAATGTCCATTCCTACCCTCAACGATCCATCGATTCTTCGTGACCATCCGAGACAAATTAACATCTTCAGTAGATATCCTATGCCAATCAAGAAAATTTCTCCATTTTGAAACCACCCTCTCATAGCATTAACCTCCCTCTCGTACTCTCTTTCCAAAATCCCTGCATCATTGTTAAGAAAATCCAAAAAGTATGGTCCCCATACAGACAATGTAAGGCCATCTGGAGAAACAAGCATAGTGGGTTTTATTAAATGTCGATGTTTGTGCTGGGAGAACGACTGTCTTAAAATACGAAAATTGCTACTTTTCTGAGTGTATGTATAGGTACAATCTACTGCATCAATGCCTTTTGGAGTCTGCGGCTCTGGATTATAGAGTTCATTTGCAAATTCCGTAACGTGTCTTTCGATGTACATTTGCCTTGGTATTGCTTGAAATCCGACATTCTGAGGAACAAACCTATGGCGCAAAGATTGTGTCACTTCTGATATAACCAAGCTGACAGCGGCTCTACTTGGGTACTCAAATATGACTTTTTAAAAGTCATCCGATAAACCTTGCCTTAATTTACATAAAAAACTAAAAAAGTCTTCTCTATATATGTATCTGTGACGTCCATCTTGAGGTACAGAATCACATTACGTAAAAAGAAGTGAGAATTGTTCTTTTCTAATTGGCGAAATACATTTGAATTCTTCGTCAGTGAAAGAACTCTTATCTTCAAATTGATTTTGATTATGCGCCGCATGCCTTACTTGTTGCAAAAATATCTGTAACTCTTGTCCTTTTATTACATATGGTCAATTAACTGATCTGAGACCTTCCAGAATTAATCTCGGGAAGCATCCCTTTTCGTCCAAGTAATGTGCACAACTTCTAACATTATCCGGTACATGAATGTCACGAAAAAGAAAAATATCTACCCTACACTCTATAGACAACCTTTCTACATTAAGTCTAGCATTGCATACTAAGAAAGATGCACTTGCCGTCTGCGTTAACACATCTTAATGCATTATACTTGGGTCCCCTTCTACAGAACTTATTTTATCTGATATGGATCTGATACAATTAAGACGTAATCTGGATTCATTATTCAAATAAAGGGATGGGTGATTGAAAGCATCCCTTCGTGTAATTGCAAGTTGCCGTTTATTTTCATCTTCCATGCCATTTGTTCGTTGCATTCGCTGAGAATTATATTCTACATTGCATACATAGCAGGCGATCTGTCTACGAAGCGCCATCCTTTGTTATTTATACAAAATACAAAATAGAGATAAGTATTTACCATGAAGGAATAATAAGGGGACCTAACTCGGTTTCCACACTTGGCAATAGAAACATTACCGTAAGTGGTATGTACATTACAGGATGATCTTGAATTTTCGTGCGCAGGTGCGCAGTTGTCCTCTTCCTATACATGGAATCGTGTGCGAGTGAGAAAGTTGGTCAAATTGACGTAAGTACAATAAACGTCTAATATATTTGATTGTTTTACATAACTGTCATTTAATTTTAATAGAAATGATTTAGAAGTTTAACCTTTAGTCCCTACCTGAGTACTTGCGGAGAATTTCTCAGAGATTTTATAATCTTTAGCATATACTCTGAGATTTCTATCGGTAGGGCGCTTCAATATAATATCAAATTATTTGCAATTATTCATGCTTATAAATGCTTAATTTACCAATTTCTAAACTGAGTCACGTCATAATAACTTTTAATGAAATTATAATATTTTTCATGTTTACGAATCGAAAAAACTTTAAACTTTTCAATCAATTTATATTACTTCTATTATTTCTTTATCATATTACAAATTTAAAAGGTACTTACCTATACTTTTCCTTCTCAAAATCTGTTCACATATTTTCTAAACAAGTACCGAAAATACTGTTTATATATTTATTTCGTGTATCTTTCGTATGATGATCAACAAAAGAATAGAACCTCTATAATGTACGTCAAGTTGACAAACTTTCTCACTCGCATACTTTTTCATGTACAGGAAGAGGACAACTGCGCACCTGCGCACGAAAATTTAAGATCTTCCTGTAATGTGCCTATCACTTACGGTAATGTTTCTATTGCCAGTTTCAAATGACTTCCCACTGCCAGCTGGGTCTCCTTATTATTCCATCGTGGTATTTACTTACAAAGGAAGCGATCGGTCATAAATAAAACATTAGGTTACTGAATGAATACTAAACGTCATCGGTAAAACAACTACATATTGTTTTTTTTCAAGGATTTAAAAATATACAAGCAGACAACCTCATAGACAAGGCTCACATGAACACTGCTGTACATCTCGTTTTGCATCCTAAAGTTTTACATGAAATAGGTCGTCTTCTTTATTTAACATTTGGAGATAAATAGATATGTCTATTATGCATTGCATAAGTAATAAACGATGGCCAACTACTTCAATTAGTCACACATGCCACTAGTACTCCATTGCTTAGCGCAATCAATTTTTTTGTTGGTATTACTGCCGTTAATGTTATTTTGTCGTTCAAGTGATCTGCTGACTTGAACAATAAATCAGATTATGTACTAATAATAGTTGCACATTAGATAATATTTTGTCTGCCTCTCTCACTCACTCACCCTCGCCCCCACTCACTTCATTATTTTCACTATTTACATGACTCACTTAGTCATTTGCTCTCTCTCCCTCTCTGTTACTCAGACAGTCACTCACTCACTCACCCTCGCCCTCACGCACTTCATTATTTTCACTATTTACATGACTCACTCATTTGCTCTCTCTTCCTCTCTGTCACTCAGCCACTCACTCACTTCCTCACTCACTTACTCCCACCCTCGCCCTTACTCACTTAATTATTTTCACTATCTACATGACTCACCTACTCATTTGCTTCCTCTTCCTCTCTGTTACTCAGCCACTCGGTCACTCAATTACTCAGTCATTCAGGCTTGCACACCCCTCCCCCCCTCTCACTTTTCAAGCTCATGTACGTATAAGTAGTCAGATGCATTATGTATATCTTCCTTATACTGGGTGTGTGTACTTAAACGGTTTAATATCAACCTTTGATGCTCTGTAGCGTCAAAACGGCGCATAGGATTAAGTTTTGGCATTAACATATTTTGTTCAGTATGAAAAGATGTGCCAAGTGACAAAGTTTGAGCCAATTTCACGGAGAGCCATTTTCAAGGTACAGTGAAACTCTTCAATAGCCCTCCCTTCTATAGCCCTTCTGAGAATTGACGCCGCCCCGCATGTAGGCGTAATAGGTGTTGCGAGAGATCTGCGGCTGTCACTCAGACGAGCAGTCAGGCGTGAACAAATAAAAGCGGAGCAGGCTATAATGAGTTAGTTGCCACCCACCGTCAGCCCCGAAATCGGCGCTATATAAGAGGTTAACTTCATTTAGTACCTACAGAAAGTGTGCGCCTCTACATAATTTACTGGCCCTCATTTCGAATCGAATCACATAGATGCAGATACGCGTCTTATTTTTCACGTGAAGCAATTTTAAGCCTCAGGGACTACGAATCGCCAAATTTATGTGGAATCTCCCAGGCACTGATGTTTTCATTCTATTTTCGTCGCTGTACAAAATTATAAAATTAGGTCCACAATAGGGTTGTTTCGAGATTTGAGATAAAATAATTTTTTAATACATAATTTTAATCTGATTCGATCAATGTGAGGATGTGAAACGTCGTTTTTTTGACATGCGCTTTGAAAAAAAATTTCCGGGTCACAGGATGTCAAATAAGAAGATTTTTTTCTTGGTCTTACTACAGCTGATACAAAGAGGCAAATATATATTTTTATAGGCTGAGCCTTCTCCAGTCTATTTACTATTGGCC
>NC_046659.1:29600502-29604472 GCF_010883055.1 Belonocnema kinseyi | reverse complement strand
ATATTTATATCATTTATATTTTATACTTGAAAAAACCTAACCTCAAAATCGAAACCTGGCAACATTAAAATCCCAATTTCTTGATTTTATTTCAAAGCGGATCGAGATATAAATAAAACCGCCGAAGATTTCTGACCGGCAATCGTGCACCTTCGAATTTTCATATTCAGAAGAGGAGAAACCGGTTGCTCCCACAACCCAGTCATATGTCATCGTCTCCTACCAACTCCTACTCTCTTCACACGGACATAGACCTGTTATAGTATTGTTTTAAAGTGCTAGTGATTTAATATGGAAGTTTTGAACTGTATATTTAATTTTATTTAGAAGAATAATGGTAGCTAGGTAATTTATAATTGAATTGGATGCTTTCTCTGTGATTGGTTGCCCGTCACTTAGCTTGCCAAAGATTCAGATATAAATTATTCAAAGTTATCTGAATTCACATTAATCTTTCTTTCCGCAATGTTGTTTCGCCCGCATTGTGGCTTGTAAGGTTATGTGAATGAGGGTACAACCTGATTTCTTTTTTTTAGTACACCTTTGTAGCTAAGTGTTAAATAACTGAACCTTAAGCGTTCCATGAGATTCGTTCGCCCGTCTCCTGGCTCGCCCAAAATTCCTTCATTTAGTATTTCAGAACTATTGGAATTCATACGATTCTTTCTTTCCGCAATGTTAGTTCGCCCGCATTCTAGCTCGTAGGAGCTTGTGGACGAAGATATCACAAGGTGAAAAAAAAACAATAGAGAATTATAACTATTTTTCTGGAAAATAAAAAACCAAAGGCATGGTGCTCAACCAGTAAATTATTAATGGGTAAATTCTAAATATTTATTTTTAGTAAATTTAAATTAAAAAATGTGTAATTAAATAGAAGGTTAGAAGCACGGATTTTTCTGAAAATTACAATGGTTGTCACACTGAGATCTGAAAGAAAAATCTAAAGATTTTCTCCTCGCCTGGAATAATCATTTTTCAAATTCCTACAATTCTATTTTAGAAACCATGATAGGTAAGCACTCCGCTTCAATCAATCAATTTTCATAATACTTGAATATAACTGAATAAAATCGCAATCTTTGTAATTATAATGGTCTATTCTACATAACTTAAAATTATTATTTTAGAGAGTGTAAGTACAATGCATTAAGATATGGAGTGTGGTATGATGATTACCTTCTGGTACCATAGTTACACTTAATGGTTCTATAGTAAAAATATTGTTCGCAAAAACTAGGTCCAAACATCTATTATTTTTTTTGAACACATTGCCATATTAGGTTATATCCAAAGACTGAGCAAATTCAAGAACAACATCAATCATATGATCCGTTATAAGTCCCTGCGATGAGGCGACAAAATTGCTTACATTAAAATCTCCTGGTATAAGTATTTTAGAATTACAAACCCTATATATATCATATATTTTATTAGCAAATGAAACAAATTCCTCCATAGTTACATAAGGTGGAATATAAACAGCAAGTACAATGACAGGAAATGTCTCCGCTGAAGCCGTAACTGCAACTATGTTAATTTTGGGACAGGAGCACTTAATTGAATCTAAATTTAATTCTACACATTTTAGTTCAACGTTTATCGCTATTAGTGAAACTCCACCTTTGGTTATACCTTCCCTGTCATCGAGGAAGCATATATAATTGTTTTTATCCAAAATTCCACACGAAAGTACATTTAAGTTTAACTATATTCCAGTGAATATAAATATGTCATAAATATTTGTCATTGAAAATACCATAACCTGCTTAGACTTCGTATTCAGACCTCTAACATTTTGATAATAAATACTTAGCTTCTGGTTGTTGTTTATTTTACTTCCTGGGGAGTTCACATCTTCACAGCTTGCTTCACTATTACTAGATTTTCTTGTCTATAAGCTATCCCTAGATTCCTTTCTCCTTTTAATGGCCGATCCTGGATATCCAGAGCTAGTTGTTGTAGTTCCTATTTCTGGGCAGTTGTTCGATCGAGGGTCATCCTTATGCCTGTTAGAACCATTTGATTCTTTTTGTCCTTGATTACTGTCGAGAATGTTTTCAGGAATTTCCTCACCAGATATTCTGATGCTAATGTCATCTCGACACGTCTTGGGTTCGGCTGATTCTGTATAAATTGACCAACTCTATAAAAAGTGACTTCCTTAATCTTGACGTTAGGGTCAATAACTGAGATTAAATTAGTTATGAACTTAGACCAACGTGTTTTTGTTTTCGCTGCACTACCGGATTCTGTAATTTCTTTTAATCCAAAGATCATGGCCATATTCTTTCTACTGTTTCTATCTTCCATTCCAGCTATGTTCTGCTTAACCAGATTGATATCAATGGGGCTGGTACCTACCTGTGAGGATTCTGATTGTTTGTCATGCACTAATATTTTAACTTTATCCATTCTTTTCTCCAAAGTTAAGGTTCTTGACTCTACTTCAAACACTCGACCTTTTGTTTGCAATAACTGTTATCATTCTTAACTTCTGCCATACCGTCAAAGACTCCATTTATTTTCAGCTCGAAATTCGCAAACTTTGAATTGAGCAGATCTCTTATGGCCGCAAAATCCACCGTCTCGTCATTTGGACTTTGTATTGATTCAGCACGAGAGCTTATTCTGGAACCACAACACACAACAAACGCACTAGTTTTCTTCTATTGTTTTCACAACTGAAAATTTCGTCTTTTTACCATTTCCGAGAAAGAAGGATGTCATGTAAGAGCAGAAGATAAGTTAGGATTCAGATTAGCTGTGAAAATGCGAATTGGAATAAACATTCGCTGATCAGCTAAAGGAGATATTTCCCCGCATGGAACCATAATAGGGTTGTTCCAAAGTTAGATATCATTTTTCCAACAAAATGGATCTGATAGTATATATAATTATAATTTTAAAAACGCCCATAAAATATGTCTCACATATTGTTTACTATTTTTAATTTAATGTTGAAATATGAATTTTTTATCAGGATGTCGATTGGAGGGTCCCTTTGACGTCAAAGGAGTCGGATTTTCCACCAATAACAGCGCATGTGTCAGTTACTTTATTATTATTACACCATTAGGCCATTTCCCTTTCGGGGTAGGCATGACTTAGTTAGTCGGCAGGGAAGGGAGTAATGTGAGGAAGGGATATACAATTTTTAGATTGATCTAGAATTCTTGTGATATTTATTTAAATAACACGTTCGTTCTGTAATACTGCTCCAACCCAGGTCACTCATCAATCTCTCTAGCAATCACCCTAAGTGAAGATCCACACAAAGTCGTCATGTGAGGTACCCCACTTGGGTCCATTAGTATCCAAGGGCTTTTGTTTCACGCCTCATTTGCTCTAAGGACACTCTTTTTATTAACTATTTCTCGCCATATTTTTCTGTCCTGGCATATTACTCTAGCTTCTTTTATGTCCATGCATTTTTTCATGCAGGCTCTCGTGTTTCTGTGACTTCTTATGTCTCTTATAACTAGGGTCTCATTCACATAATCTAAACATTCTTTCCGCGGTCTGCCTCTGGACACGCTGCCATTTACGATTCTCAAATATCTTTTTCTGTGTCGATGTTTTCTTTTGGTCATGTGCACATTGAAAATAGAAGTCGCAAATTATTGTTTAAAAAAAATGTCAAAGGAGGGTTTCGTAAAAGCCAATAGAGAAAATCTACCGAAAAAAATATATTTATAGCATGTATAAAGAATTCATTGAGAAAGTACTTAAATGCAGTCATGTTTGCTGAAAAATTCGTAAATATGTACGATTTTAAAATGTGTTAATAAATTGTACTTACTGTTTTCCTTCAACATGCTACTGACTTAATCCAAATATTACAACAGGACAACTTTTTTTTGTCACATAAAGCTACGAGGGTAGTTCAATAAGTCCTTAGAATGAAGTATAAAAACAATTTTTTTTGGGTAAATTTTTTTTTATTTTTCAACATAATCTCCTTGGAGCT
>NC_046659.1:29584918-29600402 GCF_010883055.1 Belonocnema kinseyi | reverse complement strand
TCTAAAAATATGATACTATAATTTTGTGAAGATCCAAACAGTGTAACTATATTTTTTTGGAATCTGAATATTACTACCTGGGCGCCAAACATCAACACTTGCATTGCTCGCCTAATTGATGCAAGCATCTCATGGCTCAGGCTGCTAAGAAGGCGTATGAACATCCACCTGCTTATTCTGCTGATGTTCAAGAGTTAATAAAACCGATTTACGAAGATTTAATTAAAACGGAGCTGCTTGAACGGTGCATGTAAAACTTCGGCTTGCATCTACAATGAAGTTTATAAGCTAGTTTTGAAGATAATGGAGGTATTAGGCATCAAACTCAGCCCGATTCCCATCGAATTTGCTAAGCAGCGCAATAAATAACGTATTAAAGGTGCCAACTGCCGCAGCTCACAATTTTCCAAAGAGGTCAGAACGAAACGAAAACACGTAAGATTGGAAGAAATTGAAAATCAGGAACAAGCAGAAGGCAGTATATACGGTCCAGGCATCGTTCATTAAATTTAGGTAAGATTTTTTCATGATTTTTCAAAAAAAACTTTAAACGCGTTTTTCTCAAAACAACTTTTTTTTAGAACGAGAGGCACGATTTCTGTAAAATGAATGGACAGATTCTTATAGAAATTTATCCATATATTGTACATACAAAAAGACGAAAAATAGACTACGGGCGAGTTCTAATTTTGAGTTTTACCTATTTTTTTCATTAAAATCAGTGCGAAAAAGCGTTTTTTTTTTAAATTTTTTTATTTTGAACGCTATTTTGTTATTTAATGATAATAATCGATATCCGTAGTTAATCTTCCAGCTACTGACATACTGAAACTAAAACGCTTCGATTTTTTTGTTTCAGATAAGCCGTTGTTGAGATACTATGCCTACCGTCTACTTGCCTTAAGATCATGGCCTTGTGTTCAGCTACAGTTTTTAGTGTATCAAAACTGAAAAAAAAAGATAAAAATTTTTTTTCTTACATACTTGACTCTATTTATGAAACCTTTCAACTTTTACATCAATATATTTCAAATTATTCTTTGAAAAAAATCTAAAAATAGGCTTTTTTAGCGTTCAAAGTAGGTTGTACCCTTAACAGAATATTCCGGGTACAATCATTGTAACTCCCTTATAAGGTCTCTATAGCTCTCTTTCTTTTCATTCTCCTTGGCTATGATGTTTTTTCATCTGGTGCCGAAAATTCGATAACGAACATGGTTCGCTTCTAGAAGTCAAGAGGAACCATGCCACGCCTCGAGTGTGCAACAGAAACAATTGTTGAGAATATAAAA
This sequence comes from Belonocnema kinseyi, assembly GCF_010883055.1. Taxonomy (NCBI): domain Eukaryota; kingdom Metazoa; phylum Arthropoda; class Insecta; order Hymenoptera; family Cynipidae; genus Belonocnema; species Belonocnema kinseyi. Next base: position 29,599,110 of record NC_046659.1, on the reverse strand, counting down.
TTCCAGTATATGCGGCAGTTATCATTCTCGACAATTGACTCGATTTCCCTAGGAGCATTTAGAGGAGCTATGTTAAGGTTCATGCCGTAAGAGTGACAGAGATGGCAATAAAGCATTCTTAGTGCCGAATTGTGTCTTTGAATATAGGTCGTTCCCGCATGAGTTGGACAACTAGATAGTATGTGAGCTAAATGCTCGGGGTATGCATGGCATGTCCTGCAGCGTCCTGCAGCTATCATTGGGAATGTCTTCGCTCAAAATGTGCCAACGGTATGTTAAGGCGAAACGGTAGGTTTGGCTGAGCACATCAATGACTGCAGCGACATCTATAAGAAAATCGGAAGTACAGTCTAGTGCTCCCTGGCCAATATAATTATAAACTCATACCCGAAAATCGCTGGTATTCGGTTGGTAAAATTTTTGACCTGTTAGAGCGAGAAACTTAGAAGCGACAAAGACAGAAAATCTCAAACTATTTTTATTGCACCCTCGCGTTGGGTTTCAATTACTGTCACTCGGCTTACCTACTCAGCTATAGGGAAATATGGAAAATTGACAAAGATTTTATCTATGTATGCAATCCGCGTGAGAAATAATGAATTGGCATCCCATAAAAGAAAAAAACAAAAAATGCGTAAAATTGTGATATAAATAATTAAATACTTTTGGTATTAATAAAAGCTACTTTTATAGCCTCAGACATAGGTGAAATACTGAATGTAAAGAAAAATGCTTGAAACATACCTAGAGTGTCTCGGGTTTGTGCAAAAAAAATTCAGGTATTTTCCAAATTTTTCAGGACAAAAACTCATTTGTTTAGGTCCCTTTCTAAAAATATGTCAAATGCTAAATTTATCACACGCCCCCAAAATACGATTTTATGGTCAAAAACCGTTTTTTGGTAATTGTTTATTTTACCACTGTGAAAATCGCAAAGCTGAAATCGAAAATATTTTAAAGTTGTCCTTTTATTTATTCCTTTAGCTTTAGCGAATATAATGACATTTTTACTATCCAATAATTTTCTGTTGTTAATATAATTAAAGTGAGTTGAATTCCGTGTGTAATAATCTCTTGTTGAATGATTCATTTTCTAGTTATATTTTAAAACTAATAGTTCTGTTTTCAGTTAAAAAGGACCATTTTTCAGTAAATAAATACTTCAAAAAAATAGTTGAATTTTTAACTAACATGATAAATATGTAAGCAAACAAATGAATTTTTAACAAAGGAGGTCAAATTTTGATTTAAAAAATACAAATTTTAAACCTGCAAGACGAATTTTCTACAAAGCAGTTGAATTTCAAGTATAAAAATTTAAAACAAATATGTTTATAATCTGGACAAGTTTTATTACGTTTAAGTAGGCTATTGGGGAATTTTAATCATTTCAGAAAATTCTCGTTTTATACAATAGAAATATTGAAGAGGTGCATAATAGACAAGGCGAAAACGTCGCATTCGTTTGAAAAAATTTCCGATAGGATTTTTTGTCATATTCTCCTTCGGAATATACCTCTGAATGAGGATCAAGATCTTGCCGGCCGCAAAAGTCGCGAAAATGGCCATTTTCGAGCCTGAAAAACAGTATCAAAAAATAAAATTTTCGAGTTTGCCAAAGTTCCTAAGTAATCTTTGAACATCCCTTAACAAAATCCCGAAGAGCATGTACAGATTATTTCATTCTATAGCTTAGTTTTTTAATAGTTAAATAGGCGCTCTCCGACCAGCAGCTCGCAGGGTCTCTACTGTTGACCGGACTATAGAGTGTCTTATGTGTTTTTGAAGCTTTGCTTGCTTACTATTGCTGTTTATTTTATAACTAAATATAATTTATCATAAATTGTTATAAATATAAGTGGCAAACGTAACAAAAAAGTAACAAACAAATTCTTAAAGTAGTAAAAAATTTATTTAAGCATATTTTCACATTCGTCTGTACTACAACCACATAAGGGTACACAGGTAATATTGTTTTTTTTTTACAATGGCATGGTTTGGTTTTGCAATTTTTTGAACATTTGCGCTGAGGAATAAGATTATCAGGTAAGGAATTTTTTAACTTAAATATTGGTAACAATATACTTTTTTCATGCATCATATATCCAAAATTTTCAAAATTCAAACTCTTATATCTAGGGTTTAAGCAATTTTTCCAGATATAAATTTGCAATGGCATATTTAATCCGTCCGCGATAGAAGAAGGCACAAAAGTTAATAAACAGTTAAGTTCCTTTGTGTATTTTATGCAAGATTAGACCTGCATACTCAGCGAGCGCGCGAGATCACATATATAGTCCAGTCAACAGTAGCGAGCCCGCAAGCCTGGTCGGAAAGGGCCTATTTAACTATGAAAAAACTAAGCTATAGAATGAAATAATCTGTATATACTCTTCGGAATTTTGTTGAGGGATGTTCAAAGATTATTTAGGAACTTTGGCAAACTCGAAAATTTGATTTCTTAATACTGTTTTTTAAGGCTCGAACATGGCGATTTTCGCGATTTTTCAAACATTAAATTATTTATATCTCGGAAACGTTCAATTTTACAAAAAAATCACAAGATACAAAAAATGTTTAAAATGGCCCAAAAAATCTTAGAAAAATGCTTTCGGGTCAAAAAAAGCATTTTTTACGTTTTAAACAAACAAATTTTGTTTAAACAAATTTGACCAGTTTTTGCGGCCGGCAAGATCTTGATCCTTATTCAGGGGTATATTTCGAAGGAGACTGAACAAAAATCCTATCGGAAATTTGATCAAGGCGAATGCGACGTTTTCGCCTTGTATATAAAGGCAGGTGCTTGTCTTTTCCTCCACGGCTACCTGTGTACCCTTGTCTTTCCAGTGTGCATTGAACGACACTATATAGTGTATACGCCCCAGAAGTTAGCTATTTTTAAAATTGTACCTTGAATTAAAAATACTTTAATAGTCCTAGCGTATTAGGCGGAAAGAAATTTCAAGTAGACAGGCAGATTCCTCACTAACATATCTCTAGGATCTTTTTCAATTTGTTTGTAAAGGTTAATTAAAAATACTATTCTAAAACATCAAATGCAGAATGATGAGTTGTCGACCATAAAAATGTATTTTGAAACAATGCTAAAATTAATAAATTTGTATCCAAATATATACTTCACTTCTTAACCAAAAAGTTTATTTTTTAACAAAATACATGAATTTTCACAAAAATATTGAAAATTAAGGAATTTTTAACCTAAAAGTTAAATTTTCATACAAAGAAATTATACTAATTAGGTAAGTTCAAGATATATTTACAAGTTTTAAAAAGAATTGAAAACAATTAAAAACATTTGAAACAAAATGTAGATTTTTGAAGATTTTGAACACAACATGTAGAAGCTTTCTGAACATTTCGAAAGGCTTGAAAGAAATAAAATTTTTTTTTTCAAACTTCCTAGAAAAACTAAAAAGCTTAATAATTAATTTAAAAAATATTTTACAAAATTTACAAAACTTCCAAAATGCGTTCTGGAAAATCTTTAGGTAATTTGTTTAATTTTGTCGGATTTTCAAAAATTTGTGGGAAAACATCAAGTTTCAAGATAACAACATTTGCATTAGATTATATTAGAGTAAGTAAATAATAAGTAAATTTAAGTAATAATAAGTAAATTAGATTAGATTAAGAGGATAATTTAAAAAGATTTTATAACAAGCTTGTATGTATAAATTAATATTTTTAGCTTAGAATTGTTTAAAAGTATATAATTTTAAAAACTGATACATTTTTGGATCGATCCTTCAATTCAAAATTTAGTCTCAATTTTTTTTCTTTGCTGATTGAAAAAACTTTCTTGGAAAAAATGTAACCCTTTCATTAAAATCAATATTATTATTATTTTTTAAATTAGCATCCTTTGGTTAATGTTTAAGTTAATTAGAAGAAAACAGAAATGCCAGTAGTAAAGCATCTAGATTCGGTAATATATCAAACATATTATTTTTAAAAGGAAGAATTATTTAATTATTTAAAAATTTTTCCGAATGCAGTTTTAAAGTTTTTTCAGCACAGCAAATGCGAATTTCTGTGTTAGACCCTGTTAAAAGTTTCTGAAGAAACCGTTGAAAACGACACTTGTAAATCTGACTTCATAAAAATCCTTTATATTCTGCTTGGCATGTATTAAGATAATATTTTAAAGTAACTTTCTTAAAAAAATTTGTAAATAAATACAAAAAATAATTATGTTTGTTCATGAGTTTCGACATCTAGCTACGAGTGACACTATTCAACTCTTGGACTGAAGGTGCAAAATTATTTTAGTATAATTTTGAGAAATACGAATGTTTAAAAAAGAAATCAAATTTATGATATTAGTTAATAAGTTTTCAAATTTGGCCAAATTTTAGCTTCCGGAATTTCCAAAGTTAAGCAAAATATTGCACCAATAGATTGAAGCTACTGCAGTAGATTTGAAGTAAAATATACTGAAAAGTTTTACATCAATTCCACATAAACCGGAACATTCATTCTGTAATTTTTTACTTTGGCAGTCAAAGAATATCTCGTTGGAATCGTTATAAATGGAAAATGTCGAATATTTGTTGTTGTTGTAAATTTCCAAGTACTAAATTAAGCAAAACAAAATTATATTTCGGATTTTAGTCCTTATTAGATACAAAGGACTCCCGCACGTAAGTATACAGGTACTTACGGCGGAATTTTCATCGCCCGTTTGGAACACCTGAAGTTTGAACAAATCTCAGTTTTATATTATTATATATATTTTACTATTTCTGCACAATTTCCTGATCAGTCCAAACATATTGTTCGAAAGAAAAAAATCTTGGCCGAATCTTGAAAACAGGACTTTCAAGGAATCAGATTTAAAAAATCTACCAGCTGCGCGGGCACATTATCAATCGCGCTGCATGCGCGGCTCGCGAGTCTAAGCGTGTCTATGGTCTTTTAGTTGAAAATTCATCTTTTTGGCATTGAGTTAATTTATTCGAATTGGAGAGTCAGAAGTTTAGTTGAAAATTTATCAGTTCTGTTGAAAATTAATTTTTTAAACTGGAAATTTTACTATTCCATTTGTGATTGAAAATTGATCATCCTTAGTTCGAAATTCAAATGTTTGGTTGCAAAATTGTCCTCTTCAGTTGAAAATTCATGTATTGCTTTGAAAACCTGTTTTTTTGGTAGAAAATTAATCTTTTTCTTTTAAAATTAATCTTCTTGTTTTAAAATTCACTTTTTGTTTAACATATGCAATCATTTTAGTTAGAAATTAATCTCTTTGGTTAAAAATTAAATTACTCTAGTAAAAGGTTTATAATCTTAAGTGAAAAATCATAACTTTCTTTGAAAATGTAACTATTTAAAAGAAAATTTATTTTAATTATTATATAATAATAAATATTTTATTTATTTTAAAGTGAAAATGTAAGTATTCTAATTTAATATTTCATTATTTTAGTTAAAATTTCAAGTCTTTGGTTGAACATTACTTTTATAAGAAAAAAATGAACTATTCAAATCTTGATTAACAATTTATCTTCTTTTGTTGAAAACTCTTCTTGTTGGTTTAAAATTCATCTATTTCAGTTGAAAATTCATTATGTTAGTTAAAAATGCTTCCCTTCTGTTGAATTTTATTGTTATTGAAATTAATTTTCTTTTAACTGAAAATGTAACCATTCAAATCGAAGCTGAGGAATTTTCGAGGACCGGCCTGTTTGTTCGCAGGTAATAACCGGTAATCCGTTAGCGCAACAAAAGAGTAGAGGTTAAAGTCTTGAGGGCGGGCGTTATTTATTCTATTCCTCTCTTCCGTTTATTCCGAAACAGTATCCACTCAGAAACCAGACTATGTTACTTTTACCCGAATTCATACTACCCCCCCCCCCAACTCTAGAATAGAGATTTAATTTAAGAATTTTTAAAGGATTTAAATTAACTTAAAATAATTGAAATTTCAAAGAGTTTGAGTATAAAAGTAACAATAAGAAAATATTACTTTTATATGTATGTATGTAATTAATCTCTCCCTTTTACGGGTTTGAGGACCTCCGCTCTCTGTACATATATTTACAATTCCATCCTTTAGTCTAACTTAACTACTACTTATATTCTACTCTTTCGCATTAAGTAGGATAAGCAATAGTAACAGTAGTGGTATTAATTCCTAAAACGAGCGAGCTTCCAGGGCTTCCATTTCCTCTTACCATAAAAAAATGCATTTTCCACGAAATTGAAAACAATTTTCGTTTTTTACTGTCCCTTTTCAGGATCACCCGTTTGGCTCTGCCCTACTCCCTTGCTTTCCCTTACTTCTTCCAGTTTCTTCATCCACACCAGTCCCTGTCCACTACCATCCAAGATCCATCTTACACACTCATCCACACTCAATTGTCCCTCTTCCTCTCCTGTACATCTCTCTAATACATGTGCCCATGACTCTATTTCATATCCACATACTCTGCATAAATTATCCTCTTCATCCATCCAATATCTTGTTGAATATAGTGTAAGGTACGCCTCCCTCTATTTTGTGTTATGTATGCGCATGACGAGTAGCCACTGGTCGTGTTGGGGCCTTTCGGTGTTCAGTCTCTCGAGAACCACCAAGCCGTGTACATCTCTAAATGATAAATAGCAACCGGAATACATTTCTTATAATGTCCACAGTCCCCGCAGATCCTACAGGTTATGGGCTCAGAAGGTCGCGTTTTATGTTTGTAGTGAAATAACTAGTGAAAATCGTGTCGGAAGTGAGTTTAGTTCGAGGGGAAGCGTGATCTGAAAATTTTACGAAATGAGCACGCACTCGGCGCGTATCGAGGCTTTAGGAAAAGATAACTTTGATACTTGGAAATTCCAAGTACGGGCACTGCTTGTGAAAAACGACGCATGGGAGTATGTGAGCCAGCAGAAGGTGAAACCTGAGATAGTAGTCGGAGATGCGACTACGAAAGCAGCAGCCCGAGCATGGGAAATCGCGGACATGAAAGCACATTCAGATTTAGTTTTAGCAATCAATCCGTCTGAACTTAAACGAATTAAAGGATGTGAGACCACGCATGCCGTGTGGCAGAAGCTACACACAATTTATCAGTCTACAGGGCCAGCTCGAAAAGCTACCCTTTTGAAACAAGTGATGCTGCACATCTTCGATGCCGTAGATAAACTTCAAGAAATGGAAGTGAACATCAACGAGGATTTATTAACAATAATGATGTTATACAGGCTTCCTCCAAGCTTTGAGAACTTTCGATGTGCAATTCAGACACGCGATGATCTACCGAAACCGGAATCCTTGAAAATAAAGATCACAGAGGAAAGTGACGCCAGAAAATCGTTGCAGCGGGAAAGTGCATCAGAAGCCATGTTGGCATATGGCGGTCACTACAAGAAACCGGGGGTGAAGGGTAAGAAACCGAGCGTCGGGAAGCAGGCAGGAAAGTCTTTCCAATTTATGTGTCATAAGTGCAAAAAGATAGGACACAAGGCTATCGATTGTGAAGCAAAAATTGACAAGTCATCAGAAAAGGCAAACAAAGTAGAAGAAATGGGTTTTCTCATAACCACAACTTCAAAATCAGCGCTGAAAACGGAAGCAACCCAACCCGGAACTAAATGGTGCCTTGATAGTGGGTACACCTCGCATATGTGTTACGATAAAGAAAAGTTCATTTACAGTGAAAAGTGCGGGAGTGACAAATTGAACTTGGCCAGTAGTGCAACTACTACGGTGGAAGGTAAAGGATCCGTGAAAATTTTTGTTACCGAATGTAATGAAACGAAATCGCTGAACTTAGAGAACACTCTCTACGTCCCTGATTTAAATTTGATCTCTGTGGGGAAAATCACCGACAACGGTTATGAAGTGACTTTTAAAAAATATTCAGCTGTAATTCGTGACGAAAACGGGTCGGAAAAACTGTTCGCGAATAGAATCGACGGGTTATATTATTTTCACGAAACGTCGGAATTTGCGAGTGTTGTGTCTGAAAGTGATAATTCTCGAAAATTGGAATTATGGAACCGAAGGCTAGGACATCTTAACAAAAAAGATGTGAAGAATTCAATGAAAGCTCAAGGAATTAAATTCAGTGAAAACGATAAACTCGGAATATGTGAAACGTGTGTAATGGGGAAGTTTACGCAAAAACCTTTTCCAAAGAACTCTCCACGAAAAACGGAGTTGCTTGACTTGGTGCACACGGACTTGTGCGGACCGATGCGCACGGAGTCGATAGGTAAAGCAAAATATTTCGTAACATTCGTTGATGATGCTTCAAGGTGGTGTGTTGTTAAATTCCTTAAGAGCAAGGACGAGCTCTCAGAAGCCTTCAAGAGCTACCAAGCAATGGTAGAAAATCAGACCAGAAGAAAAATAAAATGCCTACAGTCTGACAACGGCAAGGAGTATCGAAACTGGGAATTCGATCAATATCTTGAAAAATGTGGTATTACAAGAAAATTCACGGTTCCGCATACTCCGAAACAAAATGGTGTGGCTGAACGGAAGAACCGTACGTTAATAGAGATGGCGAGATGTCTATTAATTGATTCAAGCTTGTCAACATCATTCTGGGCAGAAGCCGTATCAACAGCGAACCACGTAAGAAACAGATGTCCCTCTAGAAGTTTGGACGGAAGGACACCCTTTGAGAAACGGAGTGGAGTACATCCCAATCTGTCTTATTTGAAAACTTTTGGATGCAAACGATTTGCCTTAGATAAATCACCTGGAAAAGGAAAACTACAAGTTCGTGCTCGCAAGTGTATTTTTCTAGGTTACTCTCAAGAATCCAAAGGTTATAGAGTTTGGCTGACAGACGAATGTAAGGTAGAAATAACAAGAGACATTGAGCTGGTGAATGCATTTCTCCCAAAGCAGAAATGTGAAAAGTTCATTTCTGCAGAAAGTTTGGAGAAGAAACAGTGCAGCAAACCTACTGTAAAGAAAAGTTGGGTGGAAATAGAATTTACATCAACAGAATGCAGAGTCGACAATCAAATTCGTCATCAAGAGAACGACAATTATGACAGTGATGAGGAATTCCGTGGATTTGAGCAGAACATCCTAGAAGAAGCTGTCGTTGATAACCGTAATCGAGATGATCAAGAAGAAAGAAGAAGGTTTGGAAGGCCACAGATTATTAGAACGGGAAAACCTGTAGACCGAAGAAGAAGCACAATACGTTTCACGTTGGACTACCATTGAAGGAACATCTGGAGTGCGCCAACATCGCAGAGATTTCAGTGAAGGAAGCACTAGCTGAAAGCGAAGCTGAAGACTGGAAGCATGCAATTCAAGAAGAATTCGAAGCTTTGGTCAAAAATCAGACCTGGGATATGGTTGATCGTCCAGAGAATCGGAGTATAATCGGATGCAGGATTGTACTTAGAAATAAATATAATGTAGATGGAATCCTGGAAAGAAGAAAAGCACGAGTAGTGGCGAAAGGTTATTCGCAACGTTCAGGAATTCATTTTAACGAGACGTTCGCTCCGGTGGTTAGACTTGGAACAGTTAGATTATTAATGGCTCTTGCTGTTAAGAATAATCTGATTGTTCATCAATTAGACGTAACAACAGCCTTCTTGAATAGGGACATCGAAGAAGACATTTTTATGGAGGTTCCAGAATTGTTAAAAGAGATGCTGTCTGGAATAGTCATTCAAGAAAAGTTGCTGACAAAAAGAGTCAACTTGGAGGGAACTGCTACGAAAATACTGAAGAAGATCCAAGAAGGAAACAAAGTGTGTTTAATAAAAAAGGCTCTTTATTGCTTGACACAGGCTGGGCGACAGTGGTATAAGAAACTCGACAAGGAACTACGAAGCTTCGAATTGAAACCACTAAATGCAGACGTCTGTGCCTACATTCGAAAACGTGCATCCGATGTTTTGATTGTAACAGTTTACGTTGACGACATTCTGTTGATGTCGAGTAATATTAACTATCTGTCTGACTTCAAGCGATCGTTTAAAGGGCGATTTGACGTAAATGACCTGGGAAAAGTCAAATACTGTCTGGGGATGGAATTTCATCAAGAAGAAGGGTTTTTGGAAATCTCTCAAAGTGGGTATATTGAAGATATCCTGAAGAAATTTGGGATGGAAAACCCAAAACCAACAGTAACACCATTGGATCCATCAAGAAAATTAAGAAAATATGAACAACCATCAACTGAGGAACAGGAAGTCTATCCTTTTAGAGAGCTCATAGGGAGTCTAATGTATTTGGCTGTTGGAAAGAGGCCGGACATATAGTAGCATATGCAGTGAATTATTTGAGCCAATTCAATAAGGTTTTGTGGATTCCGATTGGGCAGGGTGCAGTCACCTGGGAAGCCAAGAAGCAACGTACGGTAGCGTTGTCAAGTACGGAAGCAGAATATATGGGTTTGGCGGAGGTTGCGAAGGAAGCAACTTATCTGCTAAGATTTTTGAAAGAAGTTGAATTGGGGAATCAGACCGTCATCCCCATCTATAATGACAACCGAGGAGCACAGAAGCTTGCTAAAAATCCGGTGTTCCAATCAAGAAGCAAGCACATTGACATTCGTCATCACTTCGTAAGAGAGGCCTTAGAAGGAGGTTGGATCACTGTCTGACTCAGTTTGGAATGAGTTATTTTACTAAAACGGAAAGTGCCAGTGTTAGTTCAGTTAAAGGTCATTTTTTCTAAAAGAAAGGTGTTAAATTCAGTTTCGTATGCAAAGGTATGTTGTATGAATCATTTTGAGAATGAGAAAAATAGACATGCTTTGCTTAAGGGGAAGTGTTGAATATAGTGTAAGCTACGCCTCCCTCTATTTTGTGTCATGTATGCGCATGACGAGTAGCCACTGGCCGCGTTGGAGCCTTTCGGTTTTCAGTCTCTCGAGAACCACCAAACCGTGTACATCTCTAAATAATAAACATCGTTAATAGCAACCGGGATACATTTCTTATAACGTCCACAGTCTCCGCAGATCCTACATATCTGCATGCTCTCACTCCTTCTCCCATTCTGAACCGTACAATCCTACTCCATTTTTCTTCCTTTTTTTGCAGATATTCTGGTTCCGTCAACCCTTTCACCATCATAAACCATCTATTGTACCTCTAATCTATAATCTTTGTCTATCTTGCTTCTCCTTGTTTAACCAATAGTTATAACTCTATGTCCTGCCACTCCATAACTCCTTCTCGAATATTACACACACTTCTCATTTTTCTCCTTTCTTCCTCCCATTTTGAATTTCCCACATTACCTATCGCTTTATTGTTACGAATTTCGCCGAAACATGCTTGTGCAATTCTACTTCCCTCTTCCCTTTTCAGCTTCTCTTCAAACGTCCAGGCTCTCTTAATTTATCTACTAACCCAGAAATCGCTCATGCATGCTCTCTACTTTTCTATGTTCCTTCGATCCCCAGATCTCCACACCATAACACAACAGCACCGCATCAAACAACCAGACCCTCATTCTCCAATCGTTCTTGATCCTTCTGTTTCTTATACCCCATACTTGGTCCATCACTTTACTCGCACATTCAATTCTTTTCCTCACCTGCAGCTCGTTTCCCCCTTCTGCCTCAAACGAAAAACCTAGGTAACAGAACTCCTCCACAATTTCCACTTTTTGTCCGTTCATCTTCCAAACGTAATTTATTTTGCTCTTTCTATTTCTGAAACACATCACCTTTGTCTTATCTACGTTCACCGTCAGCTCTTTTGTTCCCACATACTCTTCGAAGATTTGCATCATTAGGATCATCCCCTTTTCATCATCTGCTAATAGAACTACATCGTCCGTGTATGCTAGAAAGTATAGTTTGCTGTTACCCAAACCCGTTCCTCCTTTCCCTTTCTCCTTTAGCTTCTCCTTTAAGTCTGCCAATAGGATACTAAATAGTGACGGACTCAACGGGCACCCTTGCCTTAGACCTCGGGCTGTCCAGAAAACCTGCCCTTTTTTCTTTCCTATTTTCAGCCTAATCCTGGTTTCAGTAAAAATTTCCTTTATCCTCTCCACCAACTTTTCCTCTACACCCCTCTCTTTCATTACCTGCCATAGCATTTTTCTGTTCACTGAGTCAACCGCTGCTTTAAAATCTACGAACAAAGCGACTAGTTTACTTTCTTTCTCCCCAAATTTCTGTTAACTAAATAGTTAAGTACGTAGATGTTGTCTATAGTTCCTATCCCTTTTCTAAATCTAGTCTGATTATGTGGGATACTTTCTTTTTGTTCTACCTGACTCTCCAACTTTTTTCTTAAGATTTCTGCATATATTTTATAGTCGACTGACATGAGAGTGATCCCTCCGTATTCCTCTACCTTCTTTCCTGCCCCTTTCTTGACAAGCGGTGCCACGAGTCCCGTCTTTCACTCTTCCGGCCAACCTTCTCCTTTCCATACCTTGTTGCAGATCTTCCACATCCCATCCCTAATCCCTTTTCCTCCAAACTTCATCGCTTCATTCTCCATCCCATCTTCTCCCGTCGCCTTGTTTCTTTTTAAGCTATTTATTGCCTCATCTACTTCTCTTATTATCTCGTTCCTCTCTTCCCCCTACTCTTTCTTCATTAGTACCCAGCTCATCCATTACCTTTTAAATGGGACCCTTCAACCTTTCAGTTAACAAGTCTATTCCCTCCTCTTTTTCATACCTAACCTTCTCCTTTTCCATCTATTGTTTAAACTCTTTTAATTTATCTGCCCCCCCCCCCAGATTCCCATTTTCGTGTTTCTTTCGCACCCTTTTTCCTTTCTCCCTCTGACGCGCTTACTAACGCCTCTTTTTAGTGTAACTATGACCAGGGAAGTGCTCGGACACTATCTCATTCCCCACCTTCATACTCCCTATCATATGCCGCATTCTTTCTTCAGCCAAGATGTAGTCTATTACTGTTGCTCCCTTTCCTATGAATGTGATTTCCCCTTCCACATCTCCTTTCATATTGCCATTGCATATAAACCATCCTGTTTCTCCTATCACCTATTCTTCATCCCATAACCCTCCCCCTTGTTCGCCAGTCCATGCATTTAGGTCTCCTCCTATTAAAACTAATTCTTCCTTCTTTTCCTCCATCCACCTCCTTATTACTCTCCAGCCTTCCTCTTCCTCTCTTCTTCTGTATACATATACCACCGCTATTTCTACTTTCCCAATTATAATTTTTCTTATCATTGTTCCATCCTTTTCCTCCATGTCCCCATCTTTTCTCCCTTTTACTGTTAATTCTTTTTTCACCACTGACACCATGCCCCCCATCCTTCTCCCTTTAACGTGTTCTTTTCTTGCTTCTTGCATTGTCCACACATAACCTTTCGGTAACAGCTTTTTTATTCCCTTCCAGTCCTTCTCACCTACCCAAGTTTCACTCATCATAATCACAACCTACTTTTCTAACTCCTCCCAAAATCTTTTATTCTTGTTCTTCAAACCTGACACATTCCAGAATGCTATTTCCACGTTTCTCTCTTCCCTTCCCTCTTCTTTCCTCTTCACTTTGTTTCCACTTTTCCGTTTGGAAACTCCTCTGATTTGTTTATAGACTCTTTTTCGTCTCCCTTCCCCCTACCTTTTTCAAGACTTTTTCCCTTAATTCTCCTAATTCTTCATCCTAGCACCATTCCTCCCCCTTTATCCATAACCTGTCTCTCTCTATCCACACCATATGGCCCCTTTTCCTCTCTACCCAAGCCATCTGCTCTATTTTCCATCTCCTTTTCCTCTCCCTCCATGTCAGATCTTCTTCAATTCTTTCCCTTCTTCCTCTCAATAATTATTTTCCCCCTATAAATTTCCTTTTCTCCTCCTCACTCCCCACTTTTGCTCTCCACTATTAATCCCTTAATTACTATGTTATTTTTCCTCTTTGCCCCTTCTTCCCCTTCTAATCTTCTTTCGATCTCACTGAGTTTTTTCTTCAATCTTTCATTCTCACTTCGGATGTTCTTTTCATTCTCTTTAACTATTTCCTCATTTTCTGTCATTTCCCCCATATGCTCATTCCTAATTTCTAGACTGGATACCCGTTATTCCATCTGTTTTACTTCTCTATATCTTTGTTTGTCAATCTCTCTTTGTCTATTCTCAATGATCTCTAGCTTACCCCAAAACATTGTCTTTCTCCTCCTTCCAATGTTTATCCCATTCTTTATATTTTTCTCTGACCTTCTTGACTTCTCCTCTTACATCGTTTCCCTGCCTATTCATA
>NC_046659.1:29581784-29584818 GCF_010883055.1 Belonocnema kinseyi | reverse complement strand
TTGAATAAACGAAAGTGCAATTTTCGCATTATTTTTAAAACGTTTGGCAGAAAGAAAATCTTTCTTACAGAATCCTACATAATTTGATCTGGAATGAATTGTAACATTAGTATATTTTTCTGCTGCATACAAATCAAAATACTTTAATAACTTGGGAAATACAGCAATATCTTTATTATAATTTTATATTTTCTCAAATATTCATTCATAAACAAGGGCTTCGTCTCGCTGAGGTATACGCAGGTATAAGTTCCCCAATGTTACCGACATTACAGTTTTCGCAAGGATAGACTCAAATTCGTTTTTGCTTTGCATTACATAAAATAAAATTTTAAAATGGATTCTATAAATATTTAAACACTCTGTACAAGGTTATTAATTCTGAAATAAAGAAAATTTATTTTATATACCTGGCTGTCGATGTCCGTAACAAGAAAAGATCAGTAGTGACCACTGGCGGTAAAACCGGAAACTAAAAAACCGGTTTTCCGCAGAATTTTTCCTGGTTTATTTTACTTTGTTTAAATTAATGAATAATTCAATCGTTTTTTATTGGTATCATGTTCATTATTACTTTCCGGATGGCAGGCTTCTCCAATTTTGAGCATCCAAAATTTCGGAATGAGATAATCTAAGATTTTGTTGATAAAAATTTTTAAAAATATATAAAAAAATATTTTGAAGAGAAGCCCGCCATCAATTTCCGTTTACTTTTGACAATGCGAAAACCAAAATTTGAATCTATGCATTATTTTGCCAGTGGTTTTGCTGGAACTATTTGGAGGAAGTTACCGTTTCACCTTATAGACCGTGGGCTCACAACGTAAATGGGAACGTGACACGGATAAGGCCAATGTTCACATGAGATGTTTTTCTGATGATAAGGAACGTAAAAATGGGTGCCTGGCAGGTGTGAGTGGATGCATTTACCTGTGGCGACCTGTCAAAGGTGCGAATTTTTGGTAGTTAACTAACGTGTCTCGGATAAGATTGAAAATTGGTGTACATGTAGGGGCTGACATTAGAAATAGCACCTGTGCATTACCAGGCACTTAACTGCATGCAAAAGTGTTGCCAGGCGGCTTCGAAGTCGCCGGACATTCAGGTGAAATTTCTTGAAATTGATTTTACAGGAAAAAGTTTGAAACAAAAGTTGGCCCGCTCCCAGAGATGCATATTTTCATTAGTATATCATTTTTTTATAAAATTATATATTTGGAGAAAACATCGATTAAAGAAATTACATAACAATAAAAAGCCCTTTTTATTGACAAGTGATTTTTTCGAAAATTATTAAAAGACAAAAGGTACTCTATTACAGTTATACTCCAAGATGAATAAGAAGTATTTGATCAAAATGTTGATATTTACCAAGTTATTCGCATTTTTCCTTCTTTTCCTTATTTTTTCTATCACCTGCTGCATCTTTATCAATTTAAAAGAATGTGTGCTCAAAATTAGTATTCGAATAAAGTAAGTCTTGTGCAAAGAATTGGTGTCAGCCACTT
Organism: Belonocnema kinseyi; assembly: GCF_010883055.1. Taxonomy (NCBI): domain Eukaryota; kingdom Metazoa; phylum Arthropoda; class Insecta; order Hymenoptera; family Cynipidae; genus Belonocnema; species Belonocnema kinseyi. Next base: position 29,583,310 of record NC_046659.1, on the reverse strand, counting down.
TTAGTTGAAACAATAACTTATTCTGCTATGAATAATCATAATCAGTGTCACGTTCTCAGCTTCTGATTATCGTAGAAAGTTGTAATAAAGGTGAATATGATTATAAAAATTAAATAACAAAATCGCTTCACTTTAAAATATCCATTATTTATTATAGTTAAAGTTTATGTTTTGTCGTCGAGATACGTTGGATCTTTATTACCGTGACGAACGTCAAGTTTCCCAGACCCAGCGTGGGTTTTTGGCGTAGGCATTACAAATTCTTCGTGGTGCATTTTTAATGCAGTTCTATAGCATTAAAAATACACATAGAAGAATATCGTTCGACATTCCCTAGAGCTAGACGTAGTTGCTCTTTGTTTTTAGCATAGATATTAAGATCGTCCATGTAAAATACATGAGTCACCTTGTACTTTTGATCTGCAGTTTTGCCACAAAAGTACCCGTCGGAATGGCGAAGTGCTAGAGATTGTGGCAATAATGTGAGGCAAAAGAGGAGTGGGCTCATAGTGTCGCCCTGAAAGACACCTCTCTGAAAGGTGACCTTGTTAGTTGTCACACGATTTTTTCCAGATGAGATGGTAAATCTGGTTTTCCAAGGCGGCATCGATCTCTATGCACCTCACGATTTGCGGATGAACCTTCAAGCTTTCCAAAAGACAGATGATAAGTCTATGGGAGGTCGAATCGAAAGCTTTCCGGCACTCAATCCAGGCAATCGATAAGTCACGCAGGTAGGATGCTGCATCTTTGCAGGCACATCTATAGATGAGCAGGTTCTCCCGACATCCCACTACGCCTTTCTTTGAGCCTCGTTGTTCATACTTTTCTTGTCACACAGGTTCAATTGCCCGAACAATCCTATCATTTAGGCTAGCTGTGAATATCTTATACAGTGTGTTCAGACAAGTGATTGGGCTGTAATTCTTCGGTTCAGCTAAGTTGCCTATTTTTGCAGGATATTGTGCGCTCTTCCACCAACCACTCCGGAATTGGCTCTTCCGACTTCAAATATGAGGTGAAAATGCGGGCCAAATGCTGACGGGTTGAAGGAAACTTCTTCCACCAGAAGGTCTTGTTACAATCTGGTCTCGGAGCTGAATAGTTCTTCTTCCCTCTCAATACTTTTTTCACCTCCTCTGTAGTGATGGGTGGGCATTCTTGATCAGGTATTATGAGGGCATCACACAGCTCCTTGAAGCTATTTACATTTTGTGAGTCTGCGTCCAGTCCATGCTGCACTTCGTAGACTTTTCTCCAAAATACTTCGGCTTCCTCTGGTTTGAGCGGGTGGTCGACAGTAATTGAAGGATCTTGGAAGAGTCGAAATGCGTCAGAGAGAAACTGTTGATTTTCTTTCACCCACCTCTCCCTCCGCTCTAGATTTCTCTTAGCGTCAGATAGTATCCGTATTCTCTCAACAATATTCTGCCTGATGGTCAGCAGCTTTGATTGTTAAGTATGTGATAACGGGTCCGGAGTTCGCGCGCAAACTTTCGAACCTTGGCGGTAAAATTCCTGTTCGA
>NC_046659.1:29576537-29581684 GCF_010883055.1 Belonocnema kinseyi | reverse complement strand
TCCGATATCCCGTTACACCGCAGTCTGCCTAGTCCCTCGGCGAATTGCCTGAGCGGTGTCAGGCACACTCCGAAGTAACACTTTCACCACTTCGGACTCTACCTAGTCAAATCGCGAAGTGCCCGACAGGCTCAGGCAAAGTACGGAGTCAAAAGAAAACCTGCGGGGTTTACTTTTTCCACGGCACAGTAGGCTGGCTCGAGAATTTACAATTCCAAATAGTCTACAGATCGCAATTGTGAACAGATTTGAAAGTTTTTATTTTCGAAGTGATCAGCATGCAATTTTTCAGATAACTTGTTGAGTACATTTATCCATGTTTGTTTTAATATATTTATTTAACGCAAGTTATTTTCAAAAAAGAAAAACAAAAAACTCAATATGTATCATATTTAACGTAGATAGACTTAGCAAACATAAATAATTAATTTTTAATATTTTTATTCTTCTAAAGTGTGAATAGTTTCCGTTTTCAAGCCTTTTCAGAAAAAGCCCATTATTTAATGCAAATTCATAGATATATATTCCATAAAAGGCACCATTCTATTATTTGTAATAAATAGATTATTAATAACAAAAATGGTTTATTGTTGATTTATTTGATGAAAAATGATTCAATATTCGTGTAAAATACTTTTTACTAAAAAGTAAAAAATTTTATAGATAAAAAAACTACAATATTTATTGTAAAAATCAACTTTCCAGTAAGAAAGAGCCAGTAATAGGTGTTTCGGTTTTAAAATTTGTTTTTAAAATTTAAAATATTAATTTATTGAGATCGAAAATCACTGTTTATACAACGCTACTAAGATTTAGTCTGAATTTCAGTGTACAATTTCGAATAAGTTGTTTTTATCGCTTCGAAATAATATTTATGAATCAACAGTATTTTTGAAAATTCCTAACGATGGCTGACGAAGCGGAAAATCAATTGATGAAAATTAAAATCGAAGACAAATTCAGTGCCCTAAAAATTGCAGAAAACTCGTCGCTTATTTCGAATTTAGAAAGATACTGCGTTAAATATGATACATATTGAGTTTTTTCTTTTTAGAAAATAACTTGCGTTAAATAAATATATGAAAATAAAAACGGGTAAATGTACTCAATAAGTTACCTTAAAAATTTCATGCTGATCATTTCTAAAAAAAAAAACTTTCAAATCGGTTCACAATTGCGATCTGTAGATTATTTTGAATTGTAAATTCTCGAGCCAGTCTACTGTGCAGTGGGAAAAGTAAGCCCCACAGGTTTTCTTTTTACTCCGGACTCTGCCTGAGCCTGTCGGGCACTTCGCGATTTGACTAGATAGAGTCCGATGTGAAAGTGCTACTTCGGACTTTCCCTGACACCGCTCAGTCAATTCGCGGAGGGACTAGGCAGATTGCGGTGTGACGACACATCGGACTTTGCTTGTAACATATATATATATATATAGATATATATGCAATGTCAGAATATTAGATAGATAAACGTTTATTTTTCGGCCTTCTGGTCTTAAAAAAATTGACTTGCTTACACTTCCATTTTTCTTTACAAAACTTTTTTACATATATTTCTTACAAAGTACCATCCATTCACACTTTATAGCTAATCCGCTCGTTTCTATAGCCTACACTTCCCCGCTGCGCCTCGCCTCGCACGCATTTCGCACTTTTATCGCTATGCCTCGCATTGCCAGCCTCTGTCTCCGCAAATAACACCTAATACTTAACTACTATTTACAATATTTACATTTTTCTTACATCTACTTCCTCTTCTATTTACAATCTTTCCTTCTCCATTTCTCTTCCTCCTTCCTTCTCTTTTTCTCCATCTTACCCAACACCCCCTTTATCCTTGCTGCTGCCCTTTTATCCCCCCTTTCATGCAATAATACCACCACGCTTATCTCACTCCTTTCCACCTCTTCACACTCCTACAACCAGTGCTCAAATTTTGCTTTCTCTTTCCCGCATAGTTCGCACATTTTTTTCTCTGTAGAAAGCCAGAACCTATTATAACCTTCCATGCAACCGCATCTCATTTTCGCTATAAGTCTCTGACACCTTGCTCTCCTTTCGCACACAAATATTGCGCTCCCTCCCTTGGCATAATCCACACAGAAAATTCAACTATGACATATTTGGTAAAAAAGTAATTTTTTGAATTAAAGTGTAATCTTTTATAGTTAAAAATCTAACTAATTGTTTAAAAATTTATGGATTTCTTAAAAAATATGTCTTTTTTAGAAGACCTTTAATCTTCTTGTTTGAAAATTCTTCTTGCTGATTTAGGATTCAACCATTTTTCTAAATTTTTTTTTTTTAAATTAATTTATTGAAGTGAAAATTGAACTTTCTATTTTTGGTTAAAAATTTATTGATATTTTTAATTGCAATCTGTTTTGGTAGAGAACGCAGCTATTTTTTTTAAATTGCACTTCCTTAAGTTTAAAATTATTATTTTTTTATATACAAACTGAACTATCCCATTTTTCGTTGAATATGAAGTTTATAATTGAAGCTTCATCTGTTTCGGTTCAAAACGAACCTTTTTGATTGAAAATTCAACTATTTTCTTCAAATTTTTTTTTTTAAATTAATTTCTAAAGTGGTAAAATCTACTTATATTACTTTTGGTTGAAAAATTATATTTTTTAGATAAAAATCATATATTTGTTTCAAACTTTCTAGATTTTGTAGACAATTCGTAATTTTTTGCAGAAAAGTAATATTCTTGGTTGAAAATTAATATTTTTCATTAAGGATTAAGTTATTTAAAAAAAATCCTTTTCGGTTTGTCAAAAACCAATTTCTGTAGAAGAAATTTCGATTCTACTTTTTTTTGGTTGAAAATTGATATTTTAAATTTAAAATTGACCTTTTGTACTTAATAATGCAATTTTTTAATTTTTCTGTTTTGGTAGAAAGTTAATCCTTTTGGTTTAAAATCGACCTTTTTTCGTTAAAGATTGAAATATTTGGAAACAATTTATCTGTTTTAATGCAGTATTTAGAAATTCAGAATTTTGTTGAAAATTCGTCATTTTTGGTAGAAAAATAAACTTCTTAATTCAAATCTCCTATTTTTTTGTGGATTATATTTTTATATGAAAAATTCGTGTTTTGGTAAAAAATTAATTTATTCAAGTGAAAATTCGATCATGCCATTTTTGATAGAGAAATTATATTTTTAAAAAATGATCTTTTTTTCTTAAAAATATCATTTTTTTGAAACCGTCTTTTTAAACAGGGAAATTAATCTTCACGGTTAAAAATCCATTCATTCATTCATTTTTTTGTAAATCTATTCATAGTTAATCGAAAATTAATTTATGTGAAATAAAATTGGATTATATCATTTTAGGTAGAGAATTGATATTTGAAATTAAAAATGTATCTTTTTTAGTTGAAAATTCAACCATTTCTTTGAAAATGCACATATTTCGATGAAAAGTCGTGTTTTTGGTAGGAAATTAGTCTTCTTGGTTGATAATTTATCTTTGTGACGAAGAAAAAAACTATTAAGTTGCACATTCTTTTTTTGTTAAAAATTAAATTCTTTAACTAAAAATTTAACTATCCCACTTTTGGTGGAACACTGAAATTTGGAATTAAAAATGCATATTTTTGGGTTGAAAATTCAATTATTTGTTTCAAACATCGTCTTTTTTATAAAAAATTAATCTTCTTGGTTGAAAATACATCTGTTTGCTTGAAAGTTCAACTATGTATCATCAAATGCATTTATTTTAGTGAAATTTTAATTAATTTGTTAAAATTTAATGTTTTGTTGGTAAATATTAATTCTTTCAACTAAAAAGGAATTATCTTATTTCTGGTTTTATATATTTATATTTTTAATAAAAAATTTATCTTTTTTAGTTGAAAAGTCCACTATTTGTTTGAAAACTTATCATTTTGATTAGGGTTCAACTATTTTGTTAAAAATTGATTATACATTTCACTGCACAATTTCAGAATGAAAAATTATATTTTTAATTAAAAATTAATTTTTTCATTTGAAAATTCGTTTATTTTGTAAAAAATTATTTTTCTTTGTTAAAATCTTATCTTGTTTATTGAGAGTTGAACTATTTTCTTGATTTTTTTGTTTGTTTAAAATTAATGTCTTTGAGGAAAATTTTAATTATATCATTTTTGATTGAAAACTAATAGTTTTTTCCGTAGAGAATTAATGTTATGGGTAAAAAATTAATCTGCGTTTTATTACTCTTAGTATAGATGTCCAAATTCGATTTTTTTGTCTTTGATCGGAAAAAAACGTCGTGCATAATTTACTATAGAACATTTTTAATCCCTGAGTTTCTGCTAAACAATGTGCAGAGCGTGCCTGATTTTAAGTGAATTCTATTTTATTTTAAATACTTTTTATAATATTGTACTTGCATTGAAAATTAATTTAGTTAAAAATTCTATTATTTGTTAAAAAAATGTTTAATAGAAAATTCATCTTTTTGTGAAAACTTCTACTACTTAGTGTCAAGTTCATCTATTTTAATTAAAATTTAAAATAATCTGTAAAAAATTACATTTTTTCATCGAATATTAACTTTTATAAACTAAAAACTGAATTATTCTATTTTTGTTTAAAATTTGATATTTTTTCTTAAACTTCATCTTTTTAGTTAACAATTATTTTATGTGGGAAAAAAATAATCTGTTTTTTATTATTCTTAACATAGATATCCGAATTTGATTTTTTTGTCTTTGATCGGAAAAAACCGTCGTGCATAATTTACTATAGAACAATTTTAATCGCTGAGAGATTCTGCTAAATAATGTGTCGAACCTGCCAGATTTTAAGTGAATTATATCTTATTTTAAATACTTTTTATATTATTGTACTTAGATTAAAAATTAATTTAGTTGAAAATTCTATTATTTGTTAAAAAAGATTTTTTCTTTAAATTGAAAATTCATCTTTTATTGTAAAAAATTTCACTATTTGGTGTCAAATCCGCCTGTTTTGTTTAAAGTTTTAAATAACCTGTATAAAATTTCATTATTTTAAATTGAATATTAACTTTTACATACTAAAAACTGAAGGAGAAAGGAAAAGGAGGAACGGCTTTGGGTAATAGCAAACTATACTCTCTAGCATACGCGGACGATGTAGTTCTATTAGCAGATGATGAGAAGGGG
>NC_046659.1:29567410-29576437 GCF_010883055.1 Belonocnema kinseyi | reverse complement strand
ACTACTGTTACTATTGCTTATCCTGCGTAATGCGAAAGAGTAGAATATAAGTAGTAGTTAAGTTAGACTAAGGATGGAATTGTAAATATATGTACAGGGAGCCGATACATCCATAAACCTGAACATAATTCATTCAATCCCACAGTTCTTAAACCATATATTGTTTAAAAGCACATACAACATTGGAAGCCTATATATTTTATACAGCTGTTTTGTGGTGAAGGTGAAGTGCAAGGAATTTAATGGTACTTTTCTGATATTGAGTAAAGTTAGTGTAACATTGGTGTATTTTTAGTTATAAGTTAATATTTTAGTTATTATTTGCATTCAATATAAACATTAACATTAAGTATTATTCCTGTGATGCATGGAATTTGTTACAAAATTTCATTGCTGATATAAAATGCAGTAGCAACTTATTGAGATTTTGTGGTTAATATTACATTTTTCAATTCCAGAGCGAACTGCTCGCATTTAAAAAATTTTTCCCCTACCGATAGAAATCTCTGAGTATTCTCCAGCGAAACAGCCTGGTCCATTTGAGACCATCTGGCACGCTCTTGCCTAGGGCAGGGTACTCTGCCCTGGCTGCCCTACGACCTACTTTCAGGCAAAGATATAATAAACGTAGATGCGCTGCGGGCTTAGTTACCCGCGATAAATATAGACGGCACGTCCGGCGAAAATGGTCAGTTCCCCTCTACCCACCGCAACCAGGGATGGGTACGTATAATACATCACGTATATTACATGGTTTTCGACATGTATATTACGTCCTTAGTTTTCTACAAATGTATTTTACATTTGATCACGTTACTATATGGGCGGGATTTTTGAATTATTTATTCTAAGAATACCCAATTGACTTATAGAAATGACTAATATTGAGCCATTCATTCAGTATTCGTCATTATTTATTACATTCCTGAACAAATTACTTAAAAAATAATAATAATATACGTGTTTATTGTCCTTCATAACCCGCAACGTTTTCGAGCATGTGGTACACGAGCGACATTAATCGTTCGCGCTGGAAATTAATGGTTTCCCACGATTTCCCGTCCTGAAATTTTTTTACACTTATTCTTAATATTTTTATTCTTAAAATTAAAATTAAATCGATTGAACAGGTTTATAAGAGGTTATGTCAATTATTCAAATCTGTCAAATGCAGTCCCGCCCAAATAAATAAAGTTCGCCATCTCTGATATGTATTACACATAGTTTTCTACAATTTTCTACGTATATTACGTCGTTCATGTATTATACGTAGAAAACCTTGAGTGACATGTCACAACTCATCTCTGACCGCAACCTGTAGATAGCAACCATATTTCAGTAGGCCCCTCGATGCGCACTTATGGTAACTTAGCTCGGACATGAACCATTTAAATTGAAAGTAAATTCCTAATTAAAAAATTTGTTAAATTTATAACGTTGCTAAACATGGTTATCTTTATTAAATGCTAGAGAAAAAAGGCCATGAATATTTTTTATTCCGGTTTCGTATATTTTCATCTAATTTTAAAATTATTTCTTCTAATTTATATTCTTTTATAAGTTATAACTTTTTAATCTATAATATATATTTGTATTCAAACAGATAAAACTTTTAGTGCAATATCTATATATAGTTCTTTGATATTACTTAGTATTTATTTTTATTTTTGTGGTCTGCAATTTCTATGGTTTTTTTATACTATGCGTCTAATCAAGTTCTCGTATGTATTTTCCAATTTCTTAATTATTATATATTCTAACATTTTTATAAAAATGTAATGATAATTCCAAGTGGCAGGAAAATGGTTCTTTCAGTTTTTAAATGTTAAGGCGGCAGTTCTAAGCCAGATTACGTTTCGCATTGACAACAAAAAATAGACGAACAGAATTTCACTGACGCATTCATAAAATATATCATGTTCCATAAAATATATTTTAAAATAAATTGTAAAATATTATAATTAATACAGCTTACTTGAAAAATTTACGAAAGTTATATGGTATACAATTTAAAATACAAATATTATAAATATTATTTGAATTGTTTTTGAAGTTTTTTCATAACTTTTAAATATATTTTTAATGATTCCCTTTTTTATCGTAAAATTTTTGTAAAATTCGAAAAAATTGCGTCAAAATCTTCCAGATTTTTTTTACAATTTTATCAATGTTTTAAAATGTTTTGAAATATTTTTAGGATTGAAAAATCCCAAATAATAAAATTCCCAACACTGTAAACTTCCTGAAATTATAAAATGTCGAAATCTGAAAATCCCAAATTTAAAAATTCCAGAATAATAAAATTCTGGACAGTTTACAATATTATTGAACTTGAAAATTCCCACATAATAAAATTCCAGGCCGAATGCTGTCCAATTAAAAAGTATACAAACTAGACAATTCCCGAATTGTAGCAATTGAGACAATAATGTTTTAATCAATATTACTTATTTATTAAAAATACAATAATCAAATATTTTAATCATAGAAAGTTTGTTTCATGTTTAATTTTTTAAATTATTGTTTTAATTTGAAATAACAATAATCGTATACAAATGTTATGCAAAAATAAGTTTAAAAAACACGTGCGCTTCAAACAAAACAAAATGTGTAGGATTCAATTCAGCTCTGATTTAGCGCGAATTTTATTTTAATTTTTTTTTAAATTAATTATTTTATTTTTGCGAACTTCTTTGTAAGTTAAAAAGGATACAATTCAATTTTTCAACAACAACAAAATTCTGTCGGGAATTCTCAAATTCAGTAATATTATAAATTGTCCAAAATTTCGGGAATTTTTACAATGATGGGAATTTTATTTTTCGGAAGAAGCAACTGAAAAATACTGAAAAATAAAATTCCCGACACCGTAAAAATCCTGAATTGCAAAATTCCTGAATAATGAAATTCCGGAAATTATAAAAACGCCGAAATATAAAACTCTCGAGTTTAAAAATTCACGAAAAATAAAATTCCCGACAGTAAGATATTACCGAATTCGAAAATTTCCCGCAGAAAATTGCTGAATTAGAAAATATCCAAACTAGAAAATTCCTGAATTCAAACAATAGGAAAAATGGTTTTTCATTCAATATTATTTATTTATTGAAAATACAATAATCGAATACTTTTATCAAATACATTTTCTTAAAATGTTGAAAGTTTAAAAAATTATGATTTGAAATTTAAAAAAACAATGATTAAAAAAATATGTATATTTCTGCGTGAAAAATTTTGTTTGATAATTTACATCGCATTTAAAAAAATTAAACAATTATTATTATTTTAAATTCAAAGAATAATTTAATAAAATTATTTAATTATTGTATTTTTAAGAAATAAATAATATTGATCGAAAACTCTTTTCTTCATGTTTAAATTAGGGAACTTTATAATTCGGGAATTTTTTACTTTGGACATTTTCTGTAGGAAATTTTCCAATTCGATCGTCGGTGATATCATTTTTGGTGATTTTTCATTCATCGCTTTCGGAATTTTTTCAGTTGTCTCATATATTTATACCTTCTCTTAAAATAATGTCATTTTTCAAAATAAAAGGAGTGGAAATGCTTGAAAACGATATTACCAACATCATATGAGTGGAAGATGCAAGCAGCAAGAAAGGAAGGAGCCCGTGAAAGGGAGAGGAATGGGTGGCATGGTGTCAGGAGTAAGAAAAGAACTAGTGGTAGAGGAAGGAAAGAGAGAGTACATAGAAGAAAGTGAGGGGACAATGATTAGAAGAGTAAGAAATAAGGAAAAGTTTTTGTGTATGTAGTATGCGTGTACAGAAGAAGAGGGAGGATGGAGAACAATACGGAAATAAGACAGAGGAGAAAGACGAGAGGCTGGTCCTAATAGGAGGGGATTTGAATGCATGGACCGGGGAACAAGGAGGAGAAGTATGGGAGAGAAAAAAAAGGTGATTATAAGAAAATCGAAACAAAAGGAAACGGATCGGGAGGGTAGGAGGCTACTGGACATACTGGGAGCGGCGGGATGGTTCATTTGTAACGACAATACAAGAGGGGATGAAGAAGGTGAATATACGTACGCAGGTACAGGGGTCACCGTAATAAATTACATTCTAGCAGAAGAAATAAAAGGAAGCTGATGGTAAAAATGGAAGTGGGCAACGTGATAAAATCAGAACACTTTCCGGTAATCGCGACAATGAAAGTTGGTGGATCAAAGGACAGTAAGGGGAAGAGAAGAGAAAAAAGAGAAAGTAAAGTTAAAATGGGAATTTGGGGAGGGGGGGGGAGTTGAGAGAATTTAGAGCAAAAATAGAAACGAGGAGATAGGGGAATATAGATAGGGAGGAATATAGAGGTATCACACTCATGTCCGTGGGATATAAAATTTATGCGGAAGTGATTAGAAGGAGGTTGGAAAGACAGGTGGAAGAGAAGGGAAGTATACCGCACAACCAAACGGGTTTTAGAAAAGGGATGGGTACCATAGATAACGTCTACATACTCAACTATCTAGTCAATAGGAACCTAGAGCAGAAGAAAGGGAAGCTAGTCGCATTGTTTGTAGACTTTAATGCAGCATTTGACTCAGTTAACAGAAGGACCTTATGGGCAGCAATAAAAGAGAGAGGAGTAGACGAAGGTTTAATAGAGAGGATAAAAGAAATATTTGTGGATACTAAGATAAGGGTGAAGGTAGGGGATAAGAAAGGCTAGGAATTCTGGACAGGAAGGGGGCTCAGGCAAGGGTGTCCTTTGAACGTACTTCTGTTTAGTATTCTTCTCCCAGATTTAGAGAAGTTGAAGATGAAAGGGAAAGGAGGGATAACATTAGGAAAGGGTCAACTGTATTCACTAGCATATGCAGATGACGTAGTGCTATTAGCGGATGATGAAAGAGGTATGAACTTGTTTATGAGAGTGTTCAAAGAATATGTGAGAGAAAAGGGTTTAACAATAAATGTGAACAAGATCAAGATGATGTGTTTCAGAAATAAAAGGGGTACCTTAGAGTATGGTGGGAGAAGGAGAGATATGAAAAGAGGCGTGAATGTGGTATACATGAGAGGGCTACAGAGTGGGAGGAAATAGAGGAAGATATGAAGGTAAGGCAAGCTGAGGAAAGATGGGAAAAAATCTTAGATTCAAGGTACAACAGCTGGTATAGAATAGTTAAGGGGCAAGGGGGACCAGAGTACCTGAAAAAGATTAAAAAGCAGAGCAAATGGAATAGAGTAGTGAAATTCAGAATTTGAGAGGGTATAAGAGCATATGTTAGAGATGTGTACAGGGCACGAAGGGGGAGGGGAGAGTACAGAAGAGAGGATTAAATGGATTCTGAATGAAAATGATCAGGGGGAGGAATGGATGAAGAAGCTAGAAGATCTGAGAGAGAGAGCTAGTTGCACAGGATAGTAGAAGAAAGGCCAAAAAATGACTCCGAAAGAAGGAGAGTTACGAAGGAGTGTTGCGAAGTAGAGTCAAAATTTGAAATTGATAATGGTAAGAGGAAATTGAAGCCCAGGACAAAGTCGCAAGCGTTTAGGAATAAGAACAATAATTTAAGACTGTATGCAGCGAATAGTTCGTAATATAGTATAAGGCCCCCGTAAAAGGGAGAGAGTATAAACAAATAAAGAATTCTCTTTTAAACAGATTCTAATTTTTTCTAACATTTTTGTAAAATCCTGCACACAAAATTGTTTTAAGAGCTTCCAGATTTTTTTCCAATCTTTCAAAATTCTATAGCTCAATTTTTTCCTTTAATTTAAAACATTCAGAAACCTACAGCTTATTCGATTTTTTTCTGAATTAAGCATTTTTCAACTATTCTTTAAAAATCAAAATACAATACTTTTACTTTCAAATTACAAATATAAAAGTAGAAAAATTATAATTGTAACATTCAAAGTTTAAATTTATCACTCTGAAATGGTGACAATTCATTTTTTACTTGTTTACCATTGAAAATTGTTGTTTTTTGTTCAATTTTCCATTTGAATATGTTAAAAATGGAATATTTTATACTGAAATAATACTTCAATAAGATTTTGAAATTGAATAAAGGTGTTTATTTGAGAATCTATTAATTTGAAGTGATTTTTAAATTGAACATTGCTTATGAAGACTCAATCGAATGTTTGCACTTGTGTAACTATTTTCAATTTTTTATTACGTTCAATTTTTAAATTCACTTTCTTTTCCGATTTTTCCTGGTCGCGAGTGTGGCTCAATTTAGAACAACTTTTTTTTTTAATAATAATTTTTCGGTTCTAACTTCCGGGACAATCATTTTATTCTTTAAGAGATTTTCTACAAATTTCGTTGATAATTTTTTTATTTTAAGAAATGTATGTAAAAATTATAATATTTTTCTTTTTCTTTAATAAAATTGTTGCAATAAAAGCGTTTCGAAGAGTTTTTTAAAAATCTTTCGGGGAATAAAATGAATATTTATAGGTCGACCAAGGTGTGTTTTCTTTACAAAATTTCGCTTACGTCTAATTTTTTCCAGTTGTTTTGACTATAGTACAATTGAAGTTTGTATCTTTGGGTGAAGAAATCCTTTCTATAGTTTTATACACGTCAAACCCCCAGATTTCAATGTTTTCTATGAAAAATACAATCAATGAGTGACATAACGAAAAGCGGACACAATAAGAGTCAATTTATCCATAAACAAGCACTTTGAACAAAACTGACATTGAGCGAACATTAAATATATATTTGTTAAAGTTGAAAAAAATTAGGCGCTATTTTCTTTTTAAAAAGATAATAATTTGTGGGGGTGCCAAATTATCAAAAAAATAAATTAATAAAACTTGAAAAAGCACCCTCTTAAATAGCTTTCTAAACTAAACCTTTGTTGAGTTCTTTTAGGCACTTATAATTTTTAATAGTCCTATTTTCAAATTTATCTGAAGTTATATGATTTTAATTGTTCTAAAATAATGATTCAAGTATTAAAAGATGTTCATTTCTTATTCTGTAACTTTATACGATTTTACTTCCTAACTAAATAATTTGAAATGTTTCAATCTGAAATTATCGAACAATTTCAATTCAACAATTCTTACATATTTAAATACCTTTATATTTCGATTTATTCAATATATTGAAGACTACAAATTTAAAATGTCTTAACTATTAAGACTTTATATATTTTTGGAATTGCTGCTCTGTAGACTAAATAGCACTTATTCTTTTATTAAGAAATTATAACCAAAAGTATTTAAAAAAGTTTTTAAACGAGTTTTGAGAAGCTTAAAAACAGGTCAAAGGTTTTAATGGTTTGATATGTGTATAAAATAGAACTGCTTCAAATTTGAAATAAGTCTATTTTTTCATGTTTGACTTACAATTATTCAATTTTAAAAGTTATAAATTACAATTGTGAAAAATAAAAAATACATTTTAATTAATTTATATTCAAAACCAAATAAATTTTCATACTTCAATATGAATGCAGCTGAATATATTGAATTTAAATCTGTTACCTTTTCACGTTGTGACAATTTCGAATCCCAGAATAAGTTATTTTTGGCCTAACCTATAACTTATAACGAAAATTGTGAAAATTTAAACAATAAGCCTATATCCTGAAAATGAGGTAAATTTTAACGTTAAAATTTGAATTTTTAAACTGAAGGCTGAAAAATTTGAAAATTTTACAATTAGTGTTTTGTAAATTGTATTAGCATCTTAAAAGAGTATATAATTAGTTTTTAAATTAGTTTTTCAATTTTCGGAAGTTTTCCTTTTTTACTACCTACAGGTAAAAAAAGTCTCTTCAATTTTTCTAGATTTTAATCATTTATTTTCTGAGAGATATTCCTATTTAATTTACCCCCGTTAATCAGAGACTTACCGTAAAATGGTAAAATGGTACTTTTACAGGGACGCCTGAAATACATGTAAAAATAAAAATCCTGATTCGGTAAAACTCTCTCTTTCTCGAATAATAAAATTCCAAAACTAAAAAATTCCCGAACAGTTTATAATATTACCGAATTTGAACATTTTCAAATAATAAGATTTCCTATATAAAATTGTTTCTTTATCAATATTATTTATTTATTGAAATCAAAATATTTTTATCGAATAAATTTTTGTTTAATATTTAGCGTTAAAAAATGGTTTAAATTTAAAATTAAAATAATCATACAAAACATTAATAGAAAAATTTATGTAAAAACACGTGTGCCTTAAGCGGAAGAAAAATTCTCTACATTTTCCTCGAAGATGATAACATTTTCCAAACAAATTTTACAGGATTTAAATCAGCACTAATTTATCTCAAAGTTCCTCTTTCATTTTTTAAATTAACAATTCGATTTTTCGGAAGACTTTTGTAATTTAAAAAAATACTATGTATATTTTCAACTAAAATATCTTGTCCAGAAATATGTTTTTTTTCAATTATTGTTATTTTAAATTTAAACAATAATTTTTAAAAACTTTAAACGTTAAAAAAGTTGTTTCTTCGGTGTAAATATTTGATTATTCCAATAAAAAAATAAATAAAAAATGTACCAAGCACACATTGTCTTAGTATTGGTTTATCTCGAAATTTCTTTCTAGTTTCTTTTTTTTAATGAAAACATTATATTTTTCGAGAAAAATTTTTTTACAATTTTTTAAAGAGACTATGTCCAGAAAACCTGGCTCAACCCTACCGAAAAGAATCTTTGGGTATATACTAAAAATTCTTTTGGTCAAAAAATCTCAGAGAAATTCTCCGCAGGCACTCAGGTAGATATTTTTAAAGGTTCAGGAAGCTCGTTAAAATGGTCTGAAGGCTTTAAAATATCCTTTCCGAAATTGAAATAAGAATACGATCATAAATAACAAGCAGAGAGGCTATCTCAATAGAGTAGCCGACACTGAAGGGTCCTTTGTTAAGCTTTTGGATTAGAATTTAGAAGCAGATTTTTTAAATTTCATAGTTAACAGTGTTATGCGCAAAAGAACGTTTAGATATTTTTAAAAAGTAACCGAATTGCTGTTAGGCAATTCGGTGTTTCTTTATTGACTTTATTATACAATTATTGTC